>NW_025229221.1:11721-12308 GCF_018294505.1 Triticum aestivum | reverse complement strand
TGAAGTAATAAAGGATTGAAAAATGATGATGTGGCTTTGAATGGTGCATTTTGAACACGTAAAAAGTCAGGAGTTCAAATAAGTTTTAAAAAATGAAATCCCTTTGTAAGAGACGAGTGTCCGGATGAAATCCTTATACTTTGAAAGAGATTGTCCGTTTTGTACACGAAGTGCATCCAGTTTTTGCCGTAACCCTCTCAACTTTCTCGCACATGCTATGTGGATGAAATGATGATATCATGCCAACTTTCAACCTTTTCAGAGTTCATTTTAAATGCTTTTCAATTTTAGGGTCTTATAGCTCAAAATAATTAGTAAATGCATGACAAATAACAAATGAAGTAAGAAAGGATTGAAAAATGATGATGTGGCTTTGAATGGTGCATTTTGAAGACACAAAAAGTCAGGAGTTCAAATAAGTTTAAAAAAATGAAATCCCTTTGTAACGGACGAGTTTCCGGATGAAATCCTGATACTTTGAAAGAGATTGTCCGTTTTGTACACGAAGTGGATCCAGTTTTTGCCGTAACCCTCTCAACTTTCTTGCACATGCTATGTGGATGAAATGATGATATCATGCCAACTTT
>NW_025229221.1:8934-9699 GCF_018294505.1 Triticum aestivum | reverse complement strand
AAAGGATTGAAAAATGATGATGTGGCTTTGAATGGTGCATTTTGAACACGTAAAAAGTCAGGAGTTCAAATAAGTTTTAAGAAATGAAATCCCTTTGTAAGAGACGAGTTTCCGGATGAAATCCTGATACTTTGAAAGAGATTGTCCGGTTTGTACACGAAGTGCATCCAGTTTTTGCCGTAACCCTCTCAACTTTCTTGCACATGCTATGTGGATGAAATGAGGATATCATGCCAACTTGCAACCTTTTCAGAGTTCATTTGAAATGCTTTTCAATTTTAGGGTCTTATAGCTCAAAATAATTAGTAAATGCATGAAAAATAACAAATGAAGTAAGAAAGGATTGAAAAATGATGATGTGGCTTTGAATGGTGCATTTTGAACACACAAAAAGTCAGGAGTTCAAATAAGTTTTAAAAAATGAAATCCCTTTGTAACAGACGAGTTTCCGGCTGAAATCCTGATACTTTGAAAGAGATTGTCCGTTTTGTACACGAAGTGCATCCAGTTTTTGTCGTAACCCTCTCAACTTTCTTGCACATGCTATGTGGATGAAATGATGATATCATGCCAACTTTCAACCTTTTCAGAGTTCATTTGAAATGGTTTTCAATTTTAGGGTCTTATAGCTCAAAATAATTAGTAAATTCATGAAAAATAACAAATGAAGTAAGAAAGGATTGAAAAATGATGATGTGGCTTTCAATGGTGCATTTTGAACACACAAAAAGTCAGGAGTTCAAATAAGTTTTATGAAATCCCTTT
>NW_025229221.1:7974-8317 GCF_018294505.1 Triticum aestivum | reverse complement strand
TTTCCGGATGAAATCCTGATACTTTGAAAGAGATTGTCCGTTTTGTACACGAAGTGCATCCAGTTTTTGCCGTAACCCTCTCAACTTTCTTGCACATGCTATGTGGATGAAATGATGATATCATGCCAACTTGCAACCTTTTCAGAGTTCATTTTAAATGCTTTTCAATTTTAGGGTCTTATAGCTCAAAATAATTAGTAAATGCATGAAAAATAACAAATGAAGTAAGAAAGGATTGAAAAATGATGATGTGGCTTTGAATGGTGCATTTTGAACACACAAAAAGTCAGGAGTTCAAATAAGTTTTAAAAAATGAAATCCCTTTGTAACAGACGAGTTTCCG
>NW_025229221.1:6602-7964 GCF_018294505.1 Triticum aestivum | reverse complement strand
GTAAATGCATGAAAAATAACAAATGAAGTAAGAAAGGATTGAAAAATGATGATGTGGCTTTGAATGGTGCATTTTGAAGACACAAAAAGTCAGGAGTTCAAATAAGTTTTAAAAAATGAAATCCCTTTGTAACAGACGAGTTTCCGGATGAAATCCTGATACTTTGAAAGAGATTGTCCGTTTTGTACACGAAGTGCATCCAGTTTTTGCCGTAACCCTCTCAACTTTCTTGCACATGCTATGTGGATGAAATGATGATATCATGCCAACTTTCAACCTTATCAGAGTTCATTTGAAATGCTTTTCAATTTGAGGGTCTTATAGCTCAAAATAATTAGTAAATGCATGAAACATAACAAATGAAGTAAGAAAGGATTGAAAAATGATGATGTGGCTTTGAATGGTGCATTTTGAAGACACAAAAAGTCAGGAGTTCAAATAAGTTTAAAAAAATGAAATCCCTTTGTAACAGACGAGTTTCCGGATGAAATCCTGATACTTTGAAAGAGATTGTCCGTTTTGTACACGAAGTGCATCCAGTTTTTGCCGTAACCCTCTCAACTTTCTTGCACATGCTATGTGGATGAAATGATGATATCATGCCAACTTTCAACCTTTTCAGAGTTCATTTGAAATGGTTTTCAATTTTACGGTCTTATAGCTCAAAATAATTAGTAAATGCATGACAAATAACAAATGAAGTAAGAAAGGATTGAAAAATGATGATGTGGCTTTGAATGGTGCATTTTGAAGACACAAAAAGTCAGGAGTTCAAATAAGTTTTAAGAAATGAAATCCCTTTGTAACAGACGAGTTTCCGGATGAAATCCTGATACTTTGAAAGAGATTGTCCGGTTTGTACACGAAGTGTATCAAGTTTTTGCCGTAACCCTCTCAACTTTCTTGCACATGCTATGTGGATGAAATGATGATATCATGCCAACTTGCAACCTTTTCAGAGTTCAGTTGAAATGCTTTTCAATTTTAGGGTCTTATAGCTCAAAATAATTAGTAAATGCATGAAAAATAACAAATGAAGTAATAAAGGATTGAAAAATGATGATGTGGCTTTGAATGGTGCATTTTGAAGACACAAAAAGTCAGGAGTTCAAATAAGTTTTAAAAAATGAAATCCCTTTGTAACAGACGAGTTTCCGGATGAAATCCGGATACTTTGAAAGAGATTGTCCGGTTTGTACACGAAGTGCATCCAGTTTTTGCCGTAACCCTCTCAACTTTCTTGCACATGCTATGTGGATGAAATGATGATATCATGCCAACTTTCAACCTTATCAGAGTTCATTTGAAATGCTTTTCAATTTGAGGGTCTTATAGCTCAAAATAATTAGTAAATGCATGAAA
>NW_025229221.1:5827-6592 GCF_018294505.1 Triticum aestivum | reverse complement strand
AAAGGATTGAAAAATGATGATGTGGCTTTGAATGGTGCATTTTGAACACGTAAAAAGTCAGGAGTTCAAATAAGTTTTAAGAAATGAAATCCCTTTGTAAGAGACGAGTTTCCGGATGAAATCCTGATACTTTGAAAGAGATTGTCCGGTTTGTACACGAAGTGCATCCAGTTTTTGCCGTAACCCTCTCAACTTTCTTGCACATGCTATGTGGATGAAATGAGGATATCATGCCAACTTGCAACCTTTTCAGAGTTCATTTGAAATGCTTTTCAATTTTAGGGTCTTATAGCTCAAAATAATTAGTAAATGCATGAAAAATAACAAATGAAGTAAGAAAGGATTGAAAAATGATGATGTGGCTTTGAATGGTGCATTTTGAACACACAAAAAGTCAGGAGTTCAAATAAGTTTTAAAAAATGAAATCCCTTTGTAACAGACGAGTTTCCGGCTGAAATCCTGATACTTTGAAAGAGATTGTCCGTTTTGTACACGAAGTGCATCCAGTTTTTGTCGTAACCCTCTCAACTTTCTTGCACATGCTATGTGGATGAAATGATGATATCATGCCAACTTTCAACCTTTTCAGAGTTCATTTGAAATGGTTTTCAATTTTAGGGTCTTATAGCTCAAAATAATTAGTAAATTCATGAAAAATAACAAATGAAGTAAGAAAGGATTGAAAAATGATGATGTGGCTTTCAATGGTGCATTTTGAACACACAAAAAGTCAGGAGTTCAAATAAGTTTTATGAAATCCCTTT
>NW_025229221.1:3713-4984 GCF_018294505.1 Triticum aestivum | reverse complement strand
TTTTAAAAAATGAAATCCCTTTGTAACAGACGAGTTTCCGGATGAAATCCTGATACTTTGAAAGAGATTGTCCGTTTTGTACACGAAGTGCATCCAGTTTTTGCCGTAACCCTCTCAACTTTCTTGCACATGCTATGTGGATGAAATGATGATATCATGCCAACTTTCAACCTTTTCAGAGTTCATTTGAAATGGTTTTCAATTTTAGGGTCTTATAGCTCAAAATAATTAGTAAATGCATGACAAATAACAAATGAAGTAAGAAAGGATTGAAAAATGATGATGTGGCTTTGAATGGTGCATTTTGAACACACAAAAAGTCAGGAGTTCAAATAAGTTTTAAGAAATGAAATCCCTTTGTAACAGACGAGTTTCCGGATGAAATCCTGATACTTTGAAAGAGATTGTCCGGTTTGTACACGAAGTGTATCCAGTTTTTGCCGTAACCCTCTCAACTTTCTTGCACATGCTATGTGGATGAAATGATGATATCATGCAACCTTGCAACCTTTTCAGAGTTCATTTGAAATGCTTTTCAATTTTAGGGTCTTATAGCTCAAAATAATTAGTAAATGCATGAAAAATAACAAATGAAGTCAGAAAGGATTGAAAAATGATGATGTGGCTTTGAATGGTGCATTTGGAACACACAAAAAGTCAGGAGTTCAAATAAGTTTTAAAAAATGAAATCCCTTTGTAACAGACGAATTTCCGGATGAAATCCTGATACTTTGAAAGAGATTGTCCGTTTTGTACACGAAGTGCATCCAGTTTTTGCCGTAACCCTCTCAACTTTCTTGCACATGCTATGTGGATGAAATGATGATATCATGCCAACTTGCAACCTTTTCAGAGTTCATTTTAAATGCTTTTCAATTTTAGGGTCTTATAGCTCAAAATAATTAGTAAATGCATGAAAAATAACAAATGAAGTAAGAAAGGATTGAAAAATGATGATGTGGCTTTGAATGGTGCATTTTGAACACACAAAAAGTCAGGAGTTCAAATAAGTTTTAAAAAATGAAATCCCTTTGTAACAGACGAGTTTCCGGATGAAATCCTGATACTTTGAAAGAGATTGTCCGGTTTGTACACGAAGTGTATCCAGTTTTTGCCGTAACCCTCTCAACTTTCTTGCACATGCTATGTGGATGAAATGATGATATCATGCCAACTTGCAACCTTTTCAGAGTTCATTTGAAATGCTTTTCAATTTTAGGGTCTTATAGCTCAAAATAATTAGTAAATGCATGAAAAATAACAAATGAAGT
>NW_025229221.1:1312-2883 GCF_018294505.1 Triticum aestivum | reverse complement strand
AGATTGTCCGTTTTGTACACGAAGTGCATCCAGTTTATGCCGTAACCCTCTCAACTTTCTTGCACATGCTATGTGGATGAAATGATGATATCATGCCAACTTTCAACCTTTTCAGAGTTCATTTGAAATGCTTTTCAATTTTAGGGTCTTATAGCTCAAAATAATTAGTAAATGCATGAAAAATAACAAATGAAGTCAGAAAGGATTGAAAAATGATGATGTGGCTTTGAATGGTGCATTTTGAACACACAAAAAGTCAGGAGTTCAAATAAGTTTTAAAAAATGAAATCCCTTTGTAACAGACGAGTTTCCGGATGAAATCCTGATACTTTGAAAGAGATTGTCCGTTTTGTACACGAAGTGCATCCAGTTTTTGCCGTAACCCTCTCAACTTTATTGCACATGCTATGTGGATGAAATGATGATATCATGCCAACTTTCAACCTTTTCAGAGTTCATTTTAAATGCTTTTCAATTTTAGGGTCTTATAGCTCAAAATAATTAGTAAATGCATGACAAATAACAAATGAAGTAAGAAAGGATTGAAAAATGATGATGTGGCTTTGAATGGTGCATTTTGAACACACAAAAAGTCAGGAGTTCAAATAAGTTTTAAAAAATGAAATCCCTTTGTCACAGACGAGTTTCCGGATGAAATCCTGATACTTTGAAATAGATTGTCCGGTTTGTACACGAAGTCCATCCAGTTTTTGCCGTAACCCTCTCAACTTTCTTGCACATGCTATGTGGATGAAATGATGATATCATGCCAACTTTCAACCTTATCAGAGTTCATTTGAAATGCTTTTCCATTTTAGGGTCTTATAGCTCAAAATAATTAGTAAATGCATGAAAAATAAAAAATGAAGTAAGAAAGGATTGAAAAATGATGATGCCGCTTTGAATGGTGCATTTTGAAGAAACAAAAAGTCAGGAGTTCAAATAAGTTTTAAAAAATGAAATCCCTTTGTAACAGACGAGTTTCCGGATGAAATCCTGATACTTTGAAAGAGATTGTCCGTTTTGTACACGAAGTGCATCCAGTTTTTGCCGTAACCCTCTCAACTTTCTTGCACATGCTATGTGGATGAAATGATGATATCATGCCAACTTTCAACCTTTTCAGAGTTCATTTGAAATGCTTTTCAATTTTAGGGTCTTATAGATCAAAATAATTAGTAAATGCATGAAAAATAACAAATGAAGTAAGAAAGGATTGAAAAATGATGATGTGGCTTTGAATGGTGCATTTTGAACACACAAAAAGTCAGGAGTTCAAATAAGTTTTAAGAAATGAAATCCCTTTGTAACAGACGAGTTTCCGGATGAAATCCTGATACTTTGAAAGAGATTGTCCATTTTGTACACGAAGTGCATCCAGTTTTTGCCGTAACCCTCTCAACTTTCTTGCACATGCTATGTGGATGAAATGATGATATCATGCCAACTTGCAACCTTTTCAGAGTTCATTTGAAATGCTTTTCAATTTTAGGGTCTTATAGCTCAAAATAATTAGTAAATGCATGAAAAATAACAAATGAAGTAAGGAAGGATTGAAAAATGATGATGTG
>NW_025229221.1:0-553 GCF_018294505.1 Triticum aestivum | reverse complement strand
AAATAACAAATGAAGTAAGAAAGGATTGAAAAATGATGATGTGGCTTTGAATGGTGCATTTTGAACACACAAAAAGTCAGGAGTTCAAATAAGTTTTAAAAAATGAAATCCCTTTGTAACAGACGAGTTTCCGGATGAAATCCTGATACTTTGAAAGAGATTGTCCGGTTTGTACACGAAGTGCATCCAGTTTTTGCCGTAACCCTCTCAACTTTCTTGCACATGCTATGTGGATGAAATGATGATATCATGCCAACTTTCAACCTTATCAGAGTTCATTTGAAATGCTTTTCAATTTTAGGGTCTTATAGCTCAAGATAATTAGTAAATGCATGACAAATAACAAATGAAGTAAGAAAGGATTAAAAAATGATGATGTGGCTTTGAATGGTGCATTTTGAACACACAAAAAGTCAGGAGTTCAAATAAGTTTTAAGAAATGAAATCCCTTTGTAACAGACGAGTTTCCGGATGAAATCCTGATACTTTGAAAGAGATTGTCCGGTTTGTACACGAAGTGTATCCAGTTTTTGCCGTAACCCTCTCAACTTTC
>NW_025229220.1:24953-26258 GCF_018294505.1 Triticum aestivum | reverse complement strand
ATGTGGATGAAATGATGATATCATGCCAACTTTCAACCTTTTCAGAGTTCATTTGAAATGCCTTTCAATTTTAGGGCCTTATAGCTCAAAATAATTAGTAAATGCATGAAAAATAACAAATGAAGTGAGAAAGGATTGAAAAATGATGATGTGGCTTTGAATGGTGCATTTTGAACACACAAAAAGTTAGGAGTTCAAATAAGTTTAAAAAAAATGAAATCCCTTTGTAACAGACGAGTTTCCGTATGAAATCCTGATACTTTGAAAGAGATTGTCCGTTTTGTACACGAAGTGCATCCAGTTTTTGCCGTAACCCTCTCAACTTTCTTGCACATGCTATGTGGATGAAATGATGATATCATGCCGACTTTCAACCTTTTCAGAGTTCATTTGAAATGCCTTTCAATTTTAGGGTCTTATAGCTCAAAATAATTAGTAGACGCATGAAAAATAACAAATGAAGTCAGAAAGGATTGAAAAATGATGATGTGGCCTTGAATGGTGCATTTTGAACACACAAAAAGTCAGGAGTTCAAATAAGTTTTAAAAAAATGAAATCCCTTTGTAACAGACGA
This sequence comes from Triticum aestivum, assembly GCF_018294505.1. Lineage (NCBI taxonomy): Eukaryota > Viridiplantae > Streptophyta > Magnoliopsida > Poales > Poaceae > Triticum > Triticum aestivum. The sequence goes on along the minus strand of NW_025229220.1, from coordinate 25,683 downwards.
GTTTCCGGATGAAATCCTAATACTTTGAAAGAGATTGTCCGTTTTGTACACGAAGTGGACCCAGTTTTTGCCGTAACCCTCTCAACTTTCTTGCATGTGCTATGTGGATGAAATGATGATATCATGCCAACTTTCAACCTTTTCAGAGTTCATTTGAAATGCTTTTCAATTTTAGGGTCTTATAGCTCAAAATAATTAGTAAATGCATGAAAAATAACAAATGAAGTCAGAAAGAATTGAAAAATGATGATGTGGCTTTGAATGGTGCATTTTGAACACACAAAAAGTCAAGAGTTCAAATAAGTTTTAAAAAATGAAATCCCTTTGTAACAGACGAGTTTCCGGATGAAATCCTGATACTTTGAAAGAGATTGTCCGTTTTGTACACGAAGTGCATCCAGTTTTTGCCGTAACCCTCTCAACTTTCTTGCAAATGCTATGTGGATGAAATGATGATATCATGCCAACTTTCAACCTTTTCAGAGGTCATTTGAAATGCTTTTCAATTTTAGGGTCTTATAGCTCAAAATAATTAGTAAATGCATGAAAAATAACAAATGAAGTCAGAAAGAATTGAAAAATGATGATGTGGCTTTGAATGGTGCATTTTGAACACACAAAAAGTCAGGAGTTCAAATAAGTTTTAAAAAATGAAATCCCTTTGTAACAGACGAGTTTCCGTATGAAATCCTGATACTTTGAAAGAGATTGTCCGTTTTGTACACGAAGT
>NW_025229220.1:24386-24943 GCF_018294505.1 Triticum aestivum | reverse complement strand
ATGTGGATGAAATGATGATATCATGCCAACTTTCAACCTTTTCAGAGTTCATTTGAAATGCCTTTCAATTTTAGGGCCTTATAGCTCAAAATAATTAGTAAATGCATGAAAAATAACAAATGAAGTGAGAAAGGATTGAAAAATGATGATGTGGCTTTGAATGGTGCATTTTGAACACACAAAAAGTTAGGAGTTCAAATAAGTTTAAAAAAAATGAAATCCCTTTGTAACAGACGAGTTTCCGTATGAAATCCTGATACTTTGAAAGAGATTGTCCGTTTTGTACACGAAGTGCATCCAGTTTTTGCCGTAACCCTCTCAACTTTCTTGCACATGCTATGTGGATGAAATGATGATATCATGCCGACTTTCAACCTTTTCAGAGTTCATTTGAAATGCCTTTCAATTTTAGGGTCTTATAGCTCAAAATAATTAGTAAACGCATGAAAAATAACAAATGAAGTCAGAAAGGATTGAAAAATGATGATGTGGCCTTGAATGGTGCATTTTGAACACACAAAAAGTCAGGAGTTCAAATAAGTTTTAAAAAAATGAAA
>NW_025229220.1:23123-24376 GCF_018294505.1 Triticum aestivum | reverse complement strand
TGGTGCATTTTGAACACACAAAAAGTCAGGAGTTCAAATAAGTTTTAAAAATGAAATCCCTTTGTAACAGACGAGTTTCCGTATGAAATCCTGATACTTTGAAAGAGATTGTCCGTTTTGTACACGAAGTCCATCCAGTTTTTGCCGTAACCCTCTCAACTTTTTTGCACATGCTATGTGGATGAAATGATAATATCATGCCAACTTTCAACCTTTTCAGAGTTCATTTGAAATGCCTTTCAATTTTAGGGTCTTATAGATCACAATAATTAGTAAACGCATGAAAAATAACAAATGAAGTCAGAAAGGAATGAAAAATTATGATGTGGCTTTGAATGGTGCATTTTGAACACACAAAAAGTCAGGAGTTCAAATAAGTTTTAAAAAATGAAATCCCTTTGTAATAGACGAGTTTCCGGATGAAATCCTGATACTTTGAAAGAGATTGTCCGTTTTGTACACGAAGTGCATCCAGTTTTTGCCGTAAGCCTCTCAACTTTCTTGCACATGCTATGTGGATGAAATGATGATATCATGCCAACTTTCAACCTTTTCAGAGTTCATTTGAAATGCCTTTCAATTTTAGGGTCTTATAGCTCAAAATAATTAGTAAATGCATGAAAAATAACAAATGAAATGAGAAAGGATTGAAAAATGATGATGTGGCTTTGAATGGTGCATTTTGAACACACAAAAAGTCAGGAGTTCAAATAAGTTTAAAAAAATGAAATCCCTTTGTAAGAGACGAGTTTCCGGATGAAATCCTGATACTTTGAAAGAGATTGTCCGTTTTGTACACGAAGTGCATCCAGTTTTTGCCGTAACCCTCTCAACTTTCTTGCACATGCTATGTGGATGAAATGATGATATCATGCCAACTTTCAACCTTTTCAGAGTTCATTTGAAATGCCTTTCAATTTTAGGGTCTTATAGCTCAAAATAATTAGTAAACGCATGAAAAATAACAAATGAAGTCAGAAAGGACTAAAAAATGATGATGTGGCTTTGAATGATGCATTTTGAACACACAAAAAGTCATGAGTTCAAATAAGTTTTAAAAAATAAAATCCCTTTGTAACAGACGAGTTTCCGGATGAAATCCTGATACTTTGAAAGAGATTGTCCGTTTTGTACACGAAGTGCATCCAGTTTTTGCCGTAACCCTCTCAACTTTCTTGCAAATGCTATGTGGATGAAATGATGATATCATGCCAACTTTCAACCTTGTCAGAGTTCATTTAAAATGCCTTTCA
>NW_025229220.1:21599-23025 GCF_018294505.1 Triticum aestivum | reverse complement strand
AAAGGATTGAAAAATGATGATGTGGCTTTGAATGGTGCATTTTGAACACACAAAAAGTCAGGAGTTCAAATAAGTTTTAAAAAAATGAAATCCCTTTGTAACAGACGAGTTTCCGGATGAAATCCTGATACTTTGAAAGAGATTGTCCGTTTTGTACACGAAGTGCATCCAGTTTTTGCCGTAACCCTCTCAACTTTCTTGCACATGCTATGTGGATGAAATGATGATATCATGCCAACTTTCAACCTTTTCAGAGTTCATTTGAAATGCCTGTCAATTTGAGGGTCTTATAGCTCAAAATAATTAGTAAATGCATGAAAAATAACAAATGAAGTCAGAAAGGATTGAAAAATGATGATGTGGCTTTGAATGGTGCATTTAGAACACACAAAAAGTCAGGAGTTCAAATAAGTTTTAAAAAATGAAATCCCTTTGTAAGAGACGAGTTTCCGGATGAAATCCTGATACTTTGAAAGAGATTGTCCGTTTTGTACACGAAGTGCATCCAGTTTTTGCCGTAACCCTCTCAACTTTCTTGCACATGCTATGTGAATGAAATGATGATATCATGCCAACTTTCAACCTTTTCAGAGTTCATTTGAAATGCTTTTCAATTTTAGGGTCTTATAGCTCAAAATAATTAGTAAATGCATTAAAAATAACAAATGAAGTCACAAAGGATTGAAAAATCATGATGTGGCTTTGAATGGTGCATTTTGAACACACAAAAAGTCAGGAGTTCAAATAAGTTTTAAAAAATGAAATCCCTTTGTAACAGACGAGTTTCCGGATGAAATCCTGATACTTTGAAAGAGATTGTCCGTTTTGTACACGAAGTGCATCCAGTTTTTGCCGTAACCCTCTCAACTTTCTTGCACATGCTATGTGGATGAAATGATGATATCATGCCAACTTTCAACCTTTTCAGAGTTCATTTGAAATGCCTTTCAATTTTAGGGTCTTATAGCTCAAAATAATTAGTAAATGCATGAAAAATAACAAATGAAGTCACAAAGGATTGGAAAATGATGATGTGGCTTTGAATGGTGCATTTTGAACACACAAAAAGTCAGGAGTTCAAATGAGTTTTAAAAAATGAAATCCCTTTGTAACAAACGAGTTTCCGGATGAAATCCTGATACTTTGAAAGAGATTATCCGTTTTGTACACGAAGTGCATCCACTTTTTGCCGTAACCCTCTCAACTTTCTTGCAAATGCTATGTGGATGAAATGATGATATCATGCCAACTTTCAACCTTTTCAGAGTTCATTTGAAATGCCTTTCAATTTTAGGGTCTTATAGCTCAAAATAATTAGTAAACGCATCAAAAATAACAAATGAAGTCACAAAGGATTGAAAAATGATGATGTGGCTTTGAATGGTGCATTTTGAACACACAAAAAGTCAGGAGTTCAAATAAGTTT
>NW_025229220.1:19017-19571 GCF_018294505.1 Triticum aestivum | reverse complement strand
GCATGAAAAATAACAAATGAAGTCAGAAAGGAATGAAAAATTATGATGTGGCTTCGAATGGTGCATTTTGAACACACAAAAAGTCAGGAGTTCAAATAAGTTTTAAAAAATGAAATCCCTTTGTAACAGACGAGTTTACGGATGAAATCCTGATACTTTGAAAGAGATTGTCCGTTTTGTACACGAAGTGCATCCAGTTTTTGCCGTAAGCCTCTCAACTTTCTTGCACATGCTATGTGGATGAAATGATGATATCATGCCAACTTTCAACCTTTTCAGAGTTCATTTGAAATGCCTTTCAATTTTAGGGTCTTATAGCTCAAAATAATTAGTAAACGCGTGAAAAATAACAAATGAAGTCAGAAAGGACTAAAAAATGATGATGTGGCTTTGAATGGTGCATTTTGAACACACAAAAAGTCAGGAGTTCAAATAAGTTTTAAAAAATAAAATCCCTTTGTAACAAACGAGTTTCCGGATGAAATCCTGATACTTTGAAAGAGATTGTCCGTTTTGTACACGAAGTGCATCCAGTTTTTCCGTAACCCTCTCAA
>NW_025229220.1:14501-15253 GCF_018294505.1 Triticum aestivum | reverse complement strand
ATGCATGAAAAATAACAAATGAAGTCAGAAAAAATTGAAAAATGATGATGTGGCTTTGAATGGTGCATTTTGAACACACAAAAAGTCAGGAGTTCAAATAAGTTTTAAAAAATGAAATCCCTTTGTAACAGACGAGTATCCGTATGAAATCCTAATACTTTGAAAGAGATTGTCCGTTTTGTACACGAAGTGCATCCAGTTTTTGCCGTAACCCTCTCAACTTTTTTGCACATGCTATGTGGATGAAATGATAATATCAAGCCAACTTTCAACCTTTTCAGAGTTCATTTGAAATGCCTTTCAATTTTAGGGTCTTATAGCTCAAAATAATTTGTAAACGCATGAAAAATAACAAATGAAGTCAGAAAGGAATGAAAAATGATGATGTGGCTTTGAATGGTGCATTTTGAACACACAAAAAGTCAGGAGTTCAAATAAGTTTTAAAAAAATGAAGTCCCTTTGTAACAGACGAGTTTCCGGATGAAATCCTGATACTTTGAAAGATATTGTCCGTTTTGTACACGAAGTGCATCCAGTTTTTGCCGTAACCCTCTCAACTTTCTTGCACATGCTATGTGGATGAAATGATGATATCATGCCAACTTTCAACCTTTTCAGAGTTCATTTGAAATGCCTTTCAATTTTAGGGTCTTATAGCTCAAAATAATTAGTAAACGCATGAAAAATAACAAATGAAGTCAGAAAGGATTGAAAAATGATGATGTGGCCTTGAATGGTGCATTTTGAACAC
>NW_025229220.1:13090-14187 GCF_018294505.1 Triticum aestivum | reverse complement strand
GAGTTTCCGGATTAAATCCTGATACTTTAAAAGAGATTGTCCGTTTTGTACACGAAGAGCATCCAGTTTTTGCCGTAACCCTCTCAACTTTCTTGCACATGCTATGTGGATGAAATGATGATATCATGCCAACTTTCAACCTTTTCAGAGGTCATTTGAAATGCTTTTCAATTTTAGGGTCTTATAGCTCAAAATAATTAGTAAATGCATGAAAAATAACAAATGAAGTCAGAAAGAATTGAAAAATGATGATGTGGCTTTGAATGGTGCATTTTGAACACACAAAAAGTCAGGAGTTCAAATAAGTTTTAAAAAATGAAATCCCTTTGTAACAGACGAGTTTCCGTATGAAATCCTGATACTTTGAAAGAGATTGTCCGTTTTGTACACGAAGTCCATCCAGTTTTTGCCGTAACCCTCTCAACTTTTTTGCACATGCTATGTGGATGAAATGATAATATCATGCCAACTTTCAACCTTTTCAGAGTTCATTTGAAATGCCTTTCAATTTTAGGGTCTTATAGCTCACAATAATTAGTAAACGCATGAAAAATAACAAATGAAGTCAGAAAGGAATGAAAAATTATGATGTGGCTTCGAATGGTGCATTTTGAACACACAAAAAGTCAGGAGTTCAAATAAGTTTTAAAAAATGAAATCCCTTTGTAACAGACGAGTTTACGGATGAAATCCTGATACTTTGAAAGAGATTGTCCGTTTTGTACACGAAGTGCATCCAGTTTTTGCCGTAAGCCTCTCAACTTTCTTGCACATGCTATGTGGATGAAATGATGATATCATGCCAACTTTCAACCTTTTCAGAGTTCATTTGAAATGCCTTTCAATTTTAGGGTCTTATAGCTCAAAATAATTAGTAAACGCGTGAAAAATAACAAATGAAGTCAGAAAGGACTAAAAAATGATGATGTGGCTTTGAATGGTGCATTTTGAACACACAAAAAGTCAGGAGTTCAAATAAGTTTTAAAAAATAAAATCCCTTTGTAACAAACGAGTTTCCGGATGAAATCCTGATACTTTGAAAGAGATTGTCCGTTTTGTACACGAAGTGCATCCAGTTTTTCCGTAACCCTCTCAA
>NW_025229220.1:9673-10022 GCF_018294505.1 Triticum aestivum | reverse complement strand
ACAGACGAGTTTCCGTATGAAATCCTGATACTTTGAAAGAGATTGTCCGTTTTGTACACGAAGTCCATCCAGTTTTTGCCGTAACCCTCTCAACTTTTTTGCACATGCTATGTGGATGAAATGATAATATCATGCCAACTTTCAACCTTTTCAGAGTTCATTTGAAATGCCTTTCAATTTTAGGGTCTTATAGCTCACAATAATTAGTAAACGCATGAAAAATAACAAATGAAGTCAGAAAGGAATGAAAAATTATGATGTGGCTTCGAATGGTGCATTTTGAACACACAAAAAGTCAGGAGTTCAAATAAGTTTTAAAAAATGAAATCCCTTTGTAACAGACGAGTTT
>NW_025229220.1:6486-9510 GCF_018294505.1 Triticum aestivum | reverse complement strand
TTTTGTACACGAAGTGCATCCAGTTTTTGCCGTAAGCCTCTCAACTTTCTTGCACATGCTATGTGGATGAAATGATGATATCATGCCAACTTTCAACCTTTTCAGAGTTCATTTGAAATGCCTTTCAATTTTAGGGTCGTATAGCTCAAAATAATTAGTAAACGCGTGAAAAATAACAAATGAAGTCAGAAAGGACTAAAAAATGATGATGTGGCTTTGAATGGTGCATTTTGAACACACAAAAAGTCAGGAGTTCAAATAAGTTTTAAAAAATAAAATCCCTTTGTAACAGACGAGTTTCCGGATGAAATCCTGATACTTTGAAAGAGATTGTCCGTTTTGTACACGAAGTGCATCCAGTTTTTCCGTAACCCTCTCAACTTTCTTGCACATGATCTGTGGATGAAATGATGATATCATGCCAACTTTCAACCTTTTCAGAGTTCATTTGAAATGCCTTTCAATTTTAGGGTCTTATAGCTCAAAATAATTAGTAAACGCATCAAAAATAACAAATGAAGTCACAAAGGATTGAAAAATGATGATGTGGCTTTGAATGGTGCATTTTGAACACACAAAAAGTCAGGAGTTCAAATAAGTTTAAAAAAAATGAAATCCCTTTGTAACAGACGAGTTTTCGGATGAAATCCTAATACTTTGAAAGAGATTGTCCGTTTTGTACACGAAGTGCATCCAGTTTTTGCCGTAACCCTCTCAACTTTTTTGCACATGCTATGTGGATGAAATGATAATATCATGCCAACTTTCAACCTTTTCAGAGTTCATTTGAAATGCCTTTCAATTTTAGGGTCTTATAGCTCAAAATAATTAGTAAATGCATGAAAAATAAGAAATGAAGTGAGAAAGGATTAAAAATGATGATGTGGCTTTGAATGGTGCATTTTGAACACACAAAAAGTCAGGAGTTCAAATAAGTTTTAAAAAATGAAATCCCTTTGTAAGAGACGAGTTTCCGGATGAAATCCTGATACTTTGAAAGAGATTGTCCGTTTTGTACACGAAGTGCATCCAGTTTTTGCCGTAACCCTCTCAACTTTCTTGCACATGCTATGTGGATGAAATGATGATATCATGCCAACTTTCAACCTTTTCAGAGTTCATTTGAAATGCCTTTCAATTTTAGGGTCTTATAGCTCAAAATAATTAGTAAACGCATGAAAAATAACAAATGAAGTCAGAAAGGATTAAAAAATGATGATGTGGCTTTGAATGGTGCATTTTGAACACACAAAAAGTCAGGAGTTCAAATAAGTTTTAAAAAATAAAATCCCTTTGTTACAGACGAGTTTCCGGATGAAATCCTGATACTTTGAAAGAGATTGTCCGTTTTGTGCACGAAGTGCATCCAGTTTTTGCCGTAACCCTCTCAACTTTCTTGCACATGCTATGTGGATGAAATGATGATATCATGCCAACTTTCAACCTTTTCAGAGTTCATTTGAAATGCTTTTCAATTTTAGGGTCTTATAGCTCAAAATAATTAGTAAATGCATGAAAAATAACAAATGAAGTCAGAAAGGATTGAAAAATGATGATGTGGCTTTGAATGGTGCATTTTGAACACACAAAAAGTCAGGAGTTTAAATAAGTTTTAAAAAATGAAATCCCTTTGTAACAGACGAGTTTCCGGATGAAATCCTGATACTTTGAAAGAGATTGTCCGTTTTGTACACGAAGTGCATCCAGTTTTTGCCGTAACCCTCTCAACTTTCTTGCACATGCTATGTGGATGAAATGATGATATCATGCCAACTTTCAACCTTTTCAGAGTTCATTTGAAATGCTTTTCAATTTTAGGGTCTTATAGCTCAAAATAATTAGTAAATGCATGAAAAATAACAAATGAAGTCAGAAAGGATTGAAAAATGATGATGTGGCTTTGAATGGTGCATTTTGAACACACAAAAAGTCAGGAGTTCAAATAAGTTTTAAAAAATGAAATCCCTTTGTAACAGACGAGTTTCCGGATGAAATCTTGATACTTTGAAAAAGATTGTTCGTTTTGTGCACGAAGTGCATCCAGTTTTTGCCGTAACCCTCTCAACTTTCTTGCACATGCTATGTGAATGAAATGATGATATAATGCCAACTTTCAACCTTTTCGGAGTTCATTTGAAATGCCTTTCAATTTTAGGGTCTTATAGCTCAAAATAATTAGTAAATGCATGAAAAATAACAAATGAAGTCAGAAAGGATTCAAAAATGATGATGTGGCTTTGAATGGTGCATTTTGACCACACAAAAAGTCAGGAGTTCAAATAAGTTTTAAAAAATGAAATCCCTTTGTACGAGACGAGTTTCCGGATGAAATCCTGATACTTTGAAAGAGATTGTCCGTTTTGTACACGAAGTGCATCCAGTTTTTGCCGTAACCCTCTCAACTTTCTTGCACATGCTATGTGGATGAAATGATGATATCATGCCAACTTTCAACCTTTTCAGAGTTCATTTGAAATGCCTTTCAATTTTAGGGTCTTATAGCTCAAAATAATTAGTAAATGCATGAAAAATAACAAATGAAGTCAGAAAGGATTGAAAAATGATGATGTGGCTTTGAATGGTGCATTTTGAACACACAAAAAGTCAGGAGTTCAAATAAGTTTTAAAAAATGAAATCCCTTTGTAACAGACGAGTTTCTGGATGAAATCCTGATACTTTGAAAGAGATTGTCCGTTTTGTACACGAAGTGCATCCAGTTTTTGCCGTAACCCTCTCAACTTTCTTGCAAATGCTATGTGGATGAAATGATGATATCATGCCAACTTTCAACCTTTTCAGAGTTCATTTGAAATGCCTTTCGTTTTTAGGGTCTTATAGCTCAAAATAATTAGTAAACGCATCAAAAATAACAAATGAAGTCAGAAAGGATTGAAAAATGATGATGTGGCTTTGAATGGTGCATTTTGAACACACAAAAAGTTAGGAGTTCAAATAAGTTTTAAAAAAATGAAATCCCTTTGTAACAGACGAGTTTCCGGAAGAAATCCTGATACTTTGAAAGA
>NW_025229220.1:2756-3296 GCF_018294505.1 Triticum aestivum | reverse complement strand
CACAAAAAGTCAGGAGTTCAAATAAGTTTAAAAAAATGAAATCCCTTTGTAACAGACGAGTTTCCGGATGAAATCCTGATACTTTAAAAGAGATTGTCCGTTTTGTACACGAAGAGCATCCAGTTTTTGCCGTAACCCTCTCAACTTTCTTGCACATGCTATGTGGATGAAATGATGATATCATGCCAACTTTCAACCTTTTCAGAGGTCATTTGAAATGCTTTTCAATTTTAGGGTCTTATAGCTCAAAATAATTAGTAAATGCATGAAAAATAACAAATGAAGTCAGAAAGAATTGTAAAATGATGATGTGGCTTTGAATGGTGCATTTTGAACACACAAAAAGTCAGGAGTACAAATAAGTTTAAAAAAATGAAATCCCTTTGTAACAGACGTGTTTCCGTATAAAATCCTGATACTTTGAAAGAGATTGTCCGTTTTGTACACGAAGTCCATCCAGTTTTTGCTGTAACCCTCTCAACTTTTTTGCACATGCTATGTGGATGAAATGATAATATCATGCCAACTTTCAACCTTTTC
>NW_025229220.1:0-1030 GCF_018294505.1 Triticum aestivum | reverse complement strand
AAAAAATGAAATCCCTTTGTAACAGACGAGTTTCCGGATGAAATCCTGATACTTTAAAAGAGATTGTCCGTTTTGTACACGAAGTGCATCCAGTTTTTGCCGTAACCCTCTCAACTTTCTTGCACATGCTATGTGGATGAAATGATGATATCATGCCAACTTTCAACCTTTTCAGAGTTCATTTGAAATGCTTTTCAATTTTAGGGTCTTATAGCTCAAAATAATTAGTAAATGCATGAAAAATAACAAATGAAGTCAGAAAGAATTGAAAAATGATGATGTGGCTTTGAATGGTGCATTTTGAACACACAAAAAGTCAGGAGTTCAAATAAGTTTAAAAAAATGAAATCCCTTTGTAACAGACGAGTTTCCTTATGAAATCCTGATACTTTGAAAGAGATTGTCCGTTTTGTACACGAAGTGCATCCAGTTTTTGCCGTAACCCTCTCAACTTTTTTGCACATGCTATGTGGATGAAATGATAATATCATGCCAACTTTCAACCTTTTCAGAGTTCATTTGAAATGCCTTTCAATTTTAGGGTCTTATAGCTCAAAATAATTAGTAAATGCATGAAAAATAACAAATGAAGTGAGAAAGGATTAAAAATGATGATGTGGCTTTGAATGGTGCATTTTGAACACACAAAAAGTCAGGAGTTCAAATAAGTTTTAAAAAAGGAAATCCCTTTGTAAGAGACGAGTTTCCGGATGAAATCCTGATACTTTGAAAGAGATTGTCCGTTTTGTACACGAAGTGCATCCAGTTTTTGCCGTAACCCTCTCAACTTTCTTGCACATGCTATGTGGATGAAATGATGATATCATGCCAACTTTCAACCTTTTCAGAGTTCATTTGAAATGCCTTTCAATTTTAGGGTCTTATAGCTCAAAATAATTAGTAAACGCATGAAAAATAACAAATGAAGTCAGAAAGGATTAAAAAATGATGATGTGGCTTTGAATGGTGCATTTTGAACACACAAAAAGTCAGGAGTTCAAATAAGTTTTAAAAAATAAAATCCCTTTGT
>NW_025229219.1:21108-26259 GCF_018294505.1 Triticum aestivum | reverse complement strand
GGATACTTCTCCATCACCAAAAATTATGAAAAAATGCCATCGTTCCTATAGCACATGTGCCCACGTCGTGCAAAAAAGCTCATGGTTTTATCGCGCTCCGAGTATTTAGTAATATTGAAGCCGCATCGTTACCGCAGAACGTCTACTACCGTGTCATCGTCGTCCGTGAGGGGGGCCACGCCCCGAAGACGCGTCCCGCCTCTTCGGACATGCCACCACACCACCCCGCATGTATGAGGGCCCGGTGCGACGCTCCGGTGGCATTGCTACCCCCCAAGTGCCCCTGTCCCGCCTAACGCTGTAGCGTTTGACCACGGGATCTAGCCCTTTGACTTTGCACGGATGGGCTTTGACCAGTGCACCTCCCCACCCGGTTGTGTTAGGTCAGCCCATAGGAAAACTTTGGAGCAACATCCGGGCCAGACCCACAGCAAGATCCCCTCCGTGTAGACCCGACGCGTCGGCGCCGTCCGTCAGGGGGGGCACACCCCGAACACGCGAGCCGGACGTTTGCAACCGCCACAACACTTACAGACTTGTGAGAGGCCGCCTACGCAAGATTTGGCGGCATGCTAGCCCCCGGAGGCCGCCGGCCACATCAGTAGACGCGCGAAGGGCAATCCGCGTAGAGGGAATTTTTCGGATACTTCTCCATCACCAAAATTATGAAAAAATACCATCGTTCCTATAGCACATGTGCCCACGCTGTGCAAAAAAACTCATGATTTTATCGCGCTCCGAGTATTTAGTAATATTGACGCCGCATCGTTACCGCAGAACGTCTACTACCGTGTCATCGCCGTCTGCGAGGGGGGGGGGGCACGCCCCGGAGACGCGTCCCGCCTCTTCAGACATGCGACCACACCACCCCGCACGTATGAGGGCCCGGTGCGACGCTCCGGTGGCATTGCTACCCCCCAGTGCCCCCGTCCCGCCTAACCCTGTAGCGTTTGACCACGGGATCTAGCACTTTGACTTTGTACGGACGGGTTTTGACCAGTGGAGCTCCCCACCCGGTTGTGTTAGGTCAGCCCATAGGAACACTTTGGAGCAACATCCGGGCCAGACCCACAGCAAGATCCCCTCCGTGTAGACCCGACGCGTCCGTTTGCCCCTCCAGGTGTCGGCGGCGGCGCCGTCCGTGAGGGGGGGGCACACCCCGGACACGCGTGTCGGGCGTTTGCAACCGCTACAACACTTCCAGACTTGTGAGAGGCCGCCTACGCAAGATTTGGCGGCATGCTAGCCCCCGGAGGCCATCGGCCACAGCCGTAGACACGCGAAGGTCAATCCGCGTAGAGGGAATTTTTCGGATACGTCTCCATCACCAAAATTTTTGAAAAAATACCATCGTTCCTATAGCACATGTGCCCACGTCGTGCAAAAAAACTCATGATTTTATCGCGCACCGATTATTTAGTAATATTGAAGCCGCATCGTTACCGCAGAACGTCTACTACCGTGTCATCGCCGTCCGTGACGGGGGCCATGCCCCGGAGACGCGTCCCGCCTCTTCGGACATGCGACCACACCACCCCGCACGTATGAGGGCCCGGTGCGACGATCCGGTGGCATTGCTACCCCCCAATGCCCCCGTCCCGCCTAACCCAGTAGCGTTTGACCAGGGGATCTAGCACTTTGACTTTGCACGGACGGGCTTTGACCAGTGGACCTCCTCACCCGGTTGTGTTAGGTCAGCCCATAGGAACACTTTGGAGCAACATCCGGGCCACACCCACAGCAAGATCCCCTCCGTGTAGACCCGACGCATTCGTTTCCCCCCTCCAGCTGCCGACAGCGGCGTCGTCCATGAGGGGGGCACACCCCGGACACGCGTGCCGGGCGTTTGCAACCGCCACAACACTTCCAGACTTGTGAGAGGCCCCCTACGCAAGATTTGGCGGCATGCTAGCCCCCGGAGGCCGCCGGCCACAGCCGTAGACGCGCGAAGGGCAATCCGCATAGAGGGAATTTTTCGGATACTTCTCCATCACCAAAAATTATGAAAAAATACCATCGTTCCTATAGCACATGTGCCCACGTCGTGCAAAAAAACTCATGATTTTATCGCGCTCTGAGTATTATTAATATTGACGCCGCATCGTTACTGCAGAACGTCTACTACCGTGTCATCGCCGTCCGTGAGGGGGGCCACACCCCGGAGACACGTCCCGCCTCTTCGGACATGCCACCACACCACCCCGCACGTATGAGGGCCCGGTGCGACGCTCCGGTGGCATTGCTACCCCCAGTGCCCCCGGCCCGCCTAACCCTGTAGCGTTTGACCACGGGATCTAGCACTTTGACTTTGCACGGACGGGCTTTGACCAGTGGACCTCCCCACCCGGTTGTGTTAGGTCAGCCCATAGGAACACTTTGGAGCAACATCCGGGCCAGACCCACAGCAAGATCCCCTCCGTGTAGACCCGACGCGTCCGTTTACCACCTCCAGGTGCCGGCGGCGGCACCGTCCGTGATGGGGGGCACACCCCAGACACGCGTGCCGGGCGTTTGCAATCGCCACAACACTTACAGACTTGTGACAGGCCGCCTACGCAAGATTTGGCGGCATGCTAGCCCCCAGAGGCCGCCGGCCACAGCCGTAGACGCGCGAAGGGCAATCCGCGTAGAGGGAATTTTTCGGATACTTCTCCATCACCAAAAATTATGAAAAATACCATCGTTCCTATAGCACATGTGCCCACGTCGTGCAAAAAAACTCATGATTTTATCACGCTTTGAGTATTTAGTAATAATGACGCCGCATCCTTACCGCAGAACGTCTACTACCGTGTCATCGCCGTCCGTGAGGCGGGGCCACGCCCCGGAGACGCGTCCCGCCTCTTCGGACATGCCACCACACCACCCCGCATGTAGGAGGGCCCGGTGCGACGCTCCGGTGGCATTGCCACCCCCCAGTGCCCCCGTCCCGCCTAACCCTGTAGCGTTTGACCACGGGATCTAGCCCTTTGACTTTGCACGGACGGGCTTTGACCGGTGGACCTCCCCACCCGGTTGTGTTAGGTCAGCCCATAGGAACACTTTGGAGCAACATTCGGGCCAGACCCACAGCAAGATCCCCTCTGTGTAGACCTGACGCGTCTGTTTCCCCCCTCCAGGTGCCGGCGGCGGCGCCGTCCGTGAGGGGGGGCACACCCCGGACACGCGTGCCGGGCGTTTTCAACCGCCACAACACTTCCGGACTTGTGAGAGGCCGCCTACGCAAGATTTGGCGGCATGCTAGCCCCCGGAGGCCACCGGCCACAGCCGTAGACGCGCGAAGGTCAATCCGCGTAGAGGGAATTTTCGGATACGTCTCCATCACCAAAAATTATGAAAAAATACCATCATTCCTATAGCACATGTGCCAACATCGTGCAAAAAAACACATGATTTTATCGCGCACCGATTATTTAGTAATATTGAAGCCGCATCGTTGCCGCAGAACATCTACTACCGTGTCATCACCGTCCATGAGGGGGGGCCATGCACCGGAGACGCGTCCCGCCTCTTCGGACATGCAACCAAACCATCCCGCATGTATGAGGGCCCGGTGCGACGCTCCGGTGGCATTGCTACCCCCCAAGTGCCCCCGTCCCGCCTAACCCTGTAGCGTTTGACCACGGGATCTAGCCCTTTGACTTTGCACGGACGGGCTTTGACCAGTGGACCTCCCCAGCCGGTTGTGTTAGGTCAGCCCATAGGAACACTTTGGAGCAACAACCGGGCCAGACCCACAGCAAGATCCCCTCCGAGTAGACCCGTCGCGTCCGTTTCCCCCCTCCAGGTGCCGGCGGCGGCGCCGTCCGTGAGGGGGGCACACCCCGGACAAGCGTGCCAGGCGTTTGCAACCGCCACAACACTTCCAGACTTGTGAGAGGCCGCCTACGCAAGATTTGGCAGCATGCTAGCCCCCGGAGGCCGCCGGCCACAGCCATAGACGCGCGAAGGGCAATCCGCGTAGAGGGAATTTTTCGGATACTTCTCCATCACCAAAAATTATGAAAAAATACCATCGTTCCTATAGCACATGTGCCCACGTCGTGCAAAAAACTCATGATTTTATTGCGCTCCGAGTATTATTAATATTGACGCCGCATCGTTACTGCAGAACGTCTACTATCGTGTCATCGCCGTTCGTGAGGGGGGGCCATGCCCCGGAGACGCGTCCCGCCTCTTCGGACATGCCACCACACCATCCCGCATGTATGAGGGCCCGGTGCGACGCTCCGGTGGCATTGCTACCCCAGTGCGTCCGTTCCGCCTAACCCTGTAGCGTTTGACCATGGGATCTAGCCCTTTGACTTTGCACAGACGGGCTTTGACCAGTGGACCTCCCCACCCGGTTGTGTTAGGTCAGCCCATAGGAACACTTTGGAGCAACATCCGGTCCAGACCCACAGCAAGATCCCCTCCGTGTAGACCCGACGCGTTCGTTTCCCCCCTCTAGGTGCCGGCGGCAGCGCCGTCCGTGAGGGGGGCACACCCCGGACACGCGTGCCGGGCGTTTGCAACCGCCACAACACTTCCAGAGTTGTGAGAGGCCGCCTACGCAAGATTTGGCGGCATGCTAGCCCCCGGAGGCCGCCGGCCACAGCCGTAGACGCGCGAAGGGCAATCCGCGTAGAGGGAATTTTTCGGATACTTCTCCATCACCAAAAATTATGAAAAAATACCATCGTTCCTATAGCTCATGTGCCCACGTCATGCAAAAAAACTCATTATTTTATCGCGCTCCAAGTATTATTAATATTGACGCTGCATCGTTACCGCAGAACGTCTACTACCATGTCATCGCCGTCTGTGAGGGGGGGGCACGCCCCGGAGACGCGTCCCACCTCTTCGGACATGCCACCACACCACCCCGCATGTATGAGGGCCCGGTGCGATGCTCCGGTGGCATTGCTACCCCCAGTGCCCCCGTCCCGCCTAACCCTGTAGCGTTTGACCACGGGATCTAGCCCTTTGACTTTGCACGGACGAGCTTTGACCAGTGGACCTCCCCACCCGGTTATGTAAGGTCAGCCCATAGGAACACTTTGGAGCGACATCCGGGCCAGACCCACAGCAAGATCCACTCCGTGTAGACCCGACGCGTCCGTTTCCCCCCTCCAGGTGCCGACAGCGGCGCCGTCCGTGAGGGGGGCACAC
>NW_025229219.1:16954-20082 GCF_018294505.1 Triticum aestivum | reverse complement strand
GGCGCCGTCCGTGAGGGGGGGCACACCCCGGACACGCGTGCCGGGCATTTGCAACCGCCACAACACTTTCAGATTTGTTAGAGGCCGCCTACGCAAGATTTGGCAGCATGCTAGCCCCCGGAGGCCGCTGGCCACAGCCGTAGACGCGCGAAGGGCAATCCGCGTAGAGGGAATTTTTCGGATACTTCTCCATCACCAAAAATTATGAAAAAATACCATCGTTCCTATAGCACATGTGCCCACGTCGTGCAAAAAAGCTCATGATTTTATCGCGCTCCGAGTATTTAGTAATATTGACGCTGCATCGTTACCACAGAACGTCTACTACCGTGTCATAGCCGTCCGTGAGGGGGGACCACACCCCGGAGACGCGTACCGCCTCTTCGGACATGCCACCACACCATCCCGCATGTATGAGGGCCCGGTGCGACGCTCCGGTGGCATTGCTACCCCCCCCCCCAAGTGCCCCCGTCCCGCCTAACCCGGTAGCGTTTGACCACGGGATCTAGCCCTTTGACTTTGCACGGACGGGCTTTAACCAGTGGACCTCCGCACCCGGTTGTGTTAGGTCAGCCCATAGGAACACTTTGGAGCAACATCCGGGCCAGACCCACAGCAAGATCCCCTTCGTGTAGACCCGACGCGTCTGTTTCCCCCTCCAGGTGCCGGCGGCGGCGCCGTCCGTGAGGGGGGCACAGCCCGGACACGCATGCCGGGCGTTTGCAACCGCCACAACACTTCCAGACTTGTGAGAGGTCGCCTACGCAAGATTTGGCGGCATGCTAGCCCCCGGAGGCCGCCGGCCACAGCCGTAGACGCGCGAAGGGCAATTCGCGTAGAGGGAATTTTTCGGATACTTCTCCATCACCAAAAATTATGAAAAAATACCATCGTTCCTATAGCACATGTGCCCACGTCGTGCAAAAAAACTCATGATTTTATCGCGCTTCGAGTATTTAGTAATATTGACGCCGCATCGTTACCGCAGAACGTCTACTACCGTGTCATCGCCGTCCGTGAGGGGGGGGCACGCCCCGGAGACGCGTCCCGCCTCTTTGGACATGCCACCACACCACCCCGCATGTATGAGGGCCCGGGGCGATGCTCCGGTGGCATTGCTACCCCTAGTCCCTCCGTCCCGCCTAACCCTGTAGCGTTTGACCACGGGATCTAGCCCTTTGACTTTGCACGGACGGGCTTTGACCAGTGGACCTCCCCAGCCGGTTGTGTTAGGTCAGCCCATAGGAACACTTTGGAGCAACATCCGGGCCAGACCCACAGCAAGATCCCCTCCGTGTAGAGCCGACGCGTCCGTTTCCCCCTCCAGGTGCCGGCGGCTGCGCCATCCGTGAGAGGGGCACACCCCGGACACGCGTGCAGGCGTTTGCAACCGCCACAACAATTCCAGACTTGTGAGAGGCCGCCTACGCAAGATTTGGCGGCATGCTAGCCCCCGGAGGCCGCCGGCCACAGCCGTAGACACGCGAAGGGCAATCCGCGTTGAGGGAATTTTTCGGATACTTCTCCATCACTAAAAATTATGAAAAATTACCATCGTTCCTATAGTACATGTGCCCATGTCCTGCAAAAAAACTCATGATTTTATCGCGCTTTGAGTATTTAGTAATATTGACGCCGCATCGTTACCGCAGAACGTCTACTACCGTGTCATCGCCATCCGTGAGGGGGGGCCACGCCCCGGAGACGCGTCCCGCCTCTTCGGACATGCCACCACACCACCCCGCATGTATGAGGGCCCGGTGTGGCGCTCCGGTGGCATTGCTACCCCCCAGTGCCCCCGTCCCGCCTAACCCTGTAGCGTTTGACCACGGTATCTAGCCCTTTGACTTTGCACGGATGGGCTTTGACCAGTGGACCTCCCCACTCGGTTGTGTTAGGTCAGCCCATAGGAACACTTTGGAGCAACATCCGGGCCAGACCCACAACAAGATCCCCTCCGTGTAGACTTGACACGTCCGTTTCCCCCCTCCAGGTGCCGGCGGCGGCACCGTTCGTGAGGGGGGCACACCCCGGACACGCGTGACGGGAGTTTGCAACCGCCACAACACTTCCAGACTTGTGAGAGGCCGCCTACGCAAGATTTGGCGGCATGCTATCCCCCGGAGGCCGCCGGCCACAGCCGTAGACGCGCGAAGGGCAATCCGCGTAGAGGGAATTTTTCGGATACTTCTCCATCACCAAAAATTATGAAAAAATACCATCGTTCCTATAGCACATGTGCCCACGTCGTGCAAAAAAACTCATGATTTTATCACGCTCTGAGTATTTAGTAATAATGACGCCGCATCCTTACCGCAGAACGTCTACTACCGTGTCATCGCCGTTCGTGAGGCGGGGCCACGCCCCGGAGACGCGTCCCGCCTCTTCGGACATGCCACCACACCACCCCGCATGTATGAGGGCCCGGTGCGATGCTCCGGTGGCATTGCTACCCCCCAGTGCCCCCGTCCCGCCTAACCCTGTAGCGTTTGACCACGGGATCTAGCCCTTTGACTTTGCACGGATGGGCTTTGACCAGTGGACCTCCCCACCCAGTTGTGTTAGGTCAGCCCATAGGAACACTTTGGAGCAACATCCGGGCCAGACCCACAGCAAGATCCCCTCCGTGTAGACCCGACGCGTCCGTTTACCCCCTCCAGGTGCCGGCGGCGGCGCCGTCCGTGAGGGGGGGCACACCCCGGACACGCGTGCCGGGCATTTGCAACCGCCACAACACTTTCAGATTTGTTAGAGGCCGCCTATGCAAGATTTGGCAGCATGCTAGCCCGCGGAGGCCGCCGGCCACAGCCGTAGACGCGCGAAGGGCAATCCGGGTAGAGGGAATTTTTCGGATACTTCTCCATCACCAAAAATTATGAAAAAATACCATCGTTCCTATAGCACATGTGCCCACGTCGTGCAAAAAAGCTCATGATTTTATCGCGCTCCGAGTATTTAGTAATATTGACGCTGCATCATTACCACAGAACGTCTACTACCGTGTCATAGCCGTCCGTGAGGGGGGACCACACCCCGGAGACGCGTACCGCCTCTTTGGACATGCCACCACACCATCCCGCATGTATGAGGGCCCGGTGCGACGCTCCGGTGGCATTGCTACCCCCCCC
>NW_025229219.1:5272-15982 GCF_018294505.1 Triticum aestivum | reverse complement strand
TTACCGCAGAACGTCTACTACCGTGTCATCGTCGTCCGTGAGGGGGGCCACGCCCCGGAGACGCGTCCCGCCTCTTCGGACATGCCACCACACCACCCCGCATGTATGAGGGCCCGGTGCGACGCTCCGGTGGCATTGCTACCCCCCAAGTGCCCCTGTCCCGCCTAACCCTGTAGCGTTTGACCACGGGATCTAGCCCTTTGACTTTGCACGGATGGGCTTTGACCAGTGCACCTCCCCACCCGGTTGTGTTAGGTCAGCCCATAGGAACACTTTGGAGCCACATCCGGGCCAGACCCACAGCAAGATCCCCTCCGTGTAGACCCGACGCGTCGGCGCCGTCCGTCAGGGGGGGCACACCCCGGACACGCGAGCCGGACGTTTGCAACCGCCACAACACATACAGACTTGTGAGAGGCCGCCTACGCAAGATTTGGCGGCATGCTAGCCCCCGGAGGCCGCCGGCCACAGCAGTAGACGCGCGAAGGGCAATCCGCGTAGAGGGAATTTTTCGGATACTTCTCCATCACCAAAATTATGAAAAAAATACCATCGTTCCTATAGCACATGTGCCCACGTTGTGCAAAAAAACTCATGATTTTATCGCGCTCCGAGTATTTAGTAATATTGACGCCGCATCATTACCGCAGAACGTCTACTACCGTGTCATCGCCGTCTGCGAGGGGGGGCCACGCCCCGGAGACGCGTCCCGCCTCTTCGGACATGCGACCACACCACCCCGCACGTATGAGGGCCCGGTGCGACGCTCCGGTGGCATTGCTACCCCCAGTGCCCCCGTCCCGCCTAACCCTATAGCGTTTGACCACGGGATCTATCACTTTGACTTTGCACGGACGGGCTTTGACCAGTGGAGCTCCCCACCCGGTTGTGTTAGGTCAGCCCATAGGAACACTTTGGAGCAACATCCGGGCCAGACCCACAGCAAGATCCCCTCCGTGTAGACCCGCCGCGTCCGTTTGCCCCCTCCAGGTGCCGGCGGCGGCGCCGTCCGTGAGGGGGGGGCACACCCCGGACACGCGTGTCGGGCGTTTGCAACCGCTACAACACTTCCAGACTTGTGAGAGGCCGCCTACGCAAGATTTGGCAGCATGCTAGCCCCCGGAGGCCACCGGCCACAGCCGTAGACGCGCGAAGGTCAATCCGCGTAGAGGGAATTTTTCGGATACGTCTCCATCACCAAAAATTTTGAAAAAATACCATCGTTCCTATAGCACATGTGCCCATGTCGTGCAAAAAAACACATGATTTTATCGCGCACCGATTATTTAGTAATATTGAAGCCGCATCGTTACCGCAGAACGTCTACTACCGTGTCATCGCCGTCTGTGAGGGGGGGGGGCCATGCCCCGGAGACGCGTCCCGCCTCTTCGGACATGCGACCACACCACCCCGCACGTATGAGGGCCCGGTGCGACACTCCGGTGGCATTGCTACCCCCAGTGCCCCCGTCCCGCCTAACCCTGTAGCGTTTGACCAGGGGATCTAGCACTTTGACTTTGCACGGACGGGCTTTGACCAGTGGACCTCCCGATCTGGTTGTGTTAGGCCAGCCCATAGGAACACTTTGGAGCAACATCCGGGCCAGACCCACAGCAAGATCCCCTCCGTGTAGACCCGACGCGTCCGTTTCCCCCCTCCAGGTGCCGACAGCGGCGCCGTCCGTGAGGGGTGCACACCCCGGACACGCGTGCCGGGCGTTTGCAACCGCCACAACACTTCCAGACTTGTGAGAGGCCCCCTACGCAAGATTTGGCGGCATGCTAGCCCCCGGAGGCCGCCGGCCACAGCCGTAGACGCACGAAGGGCAATCCGCGTAGAGGGAATTTTTTGGATACTTCTCCATCACCAAAAATTATGAAAAAATACCATCGTTCCTATAGCACATGTGCCCACGTCGTGCAAAAAAACTCATGATTTTATCGCGCTCCGAGTATTATTAATATTGACGCCGCATCCTTACTGCAGAACGTCTACTACCGTGTCATCGCCGTCCGTGAGGGGGGGCCACACCCCGGAGACGCGTCCCGCCTCTTCGGACATGCCACCACACCACCCCGCACGTATGAGGGCCCGGTGCGACGCTCCGGTGGCATTGCTACCCCAGTGCCCCCGGCCCGCCTAACCCTGTAGCGTTTGACCACGGGATCTAGCACTTTGACTTTGCATGGACGGGCCTTGACCAGTGGACCTCCCCACCCGGTTATGTTAGGTCAGCCCATAGGAACACTTTGGAGCAACATCCGGGCCAGACCCACAGCAAGATACCCTCCGTGTAGACCCGACGCGTCCGTTTACCACCTCCAGGTGCCGGCGGCGGCACCGTCCGTCATGGGGGGCACACCCCAGACACGCGTGCCGGGCGTTTGCAATCGCCACAACACTTACAGACTTGTGAGAGGCCGCCTACGCAAGATTTGGCGGCATGCTAGCCCCCAGAGGCCGCCGGCCACAGCCGTAGACGCGCGAAGGGCAATCCGCGTAGAGGGAATTTTTCGGATACTTCTCCATCACCAAAAATTATGAAAAAATACCATCGTTCCTATAGCACATGTGCCCACGTCGTGCAAAAAAACTCATGATTTTATCACGCTCTGAGTATTTAGTAATAATGACGCCGCATCCTTACCGCAGAACGTCTACTACCGTGTCATCGCCGTCCGTGAGGCGGGGCCAAGCCCCGGAGACACGTCCCGCCTCTTCGGACATGCCACCACACCACCCCGCATGTATGAGGGCCCGGTGCGACGCTCCGGTGGCATTGCCACCCCCCAGTGCCCCCGTCCCGCCTAACCCTGTAGCGTTTGACCACGAGATCTAGCCCTTTGACTTTGCACGGACGGGCTTTGACCAGTGGACCTCCCCACCCGGTTGTGTTAGGTCAGCCCATAGGAACACTTTGGAGCAACATTCGGGCCAGACCCACAGCAAGATCCCCTCTGTGTAGACCTGATGCGTCTGTTTCCCCCCTCCAGGTGCCGGCGGCGGCGCCGTCCGTGAGTGGGGGCACACCCCGGACACGCGTGCCGGGCGTTTTCAACCGCCACAACACTTCCAGACTTGTGAGAGGCCGCCTACGCAAGATTTGGCGGCATGCTAGCCCCCGGAGGCCACCGGCCATAGCCGTAGACGCGCGAAGGTCAATCCGCGTAGAGGGAATTTTCGGATACGTCTCCATCACCAAAAATTATGAAAAAATACCATCATTCCTATAGCACATGTGCCAACGTCGTGCAAAAAAACTCATGATTTTATCGCGCACCGATTATTTAGTAATATTGAAGCCGCATCGTTGCCGCAGAACATCTACTACCGTGTCATCACCGTCCATGAGGGGGGGCCATGCCCCGGAGACGCGTCCCGCCTCTTCGGACATGCCACCAAACCATCCCGCATGTATGAGGGCCCGGTGCGACGCTCCGGTGGCATTGCTACCCCCAGTGCCCCCGTCCCGCCTAACCCTGTAGCGTTTGACCACGGGATCTAGCCCTTTGACTTTGCACGGACGAGCTTTGACCAGTGGACCTCCCCACCCGGTTGTGTAAGGTCAGCCCATAGGAACACTTTGGAGCAACATTCGGGCCAGACCCACAGCAAGATCCCCTCCGTGTAGACCCGACGCGTCCGTTTACCACCTCCAGGTGCCGGCGGCGGCACCGTCCGTCATGGGGGGCACACCCCAGACACGCGTGCCGGGCGTTTTCAATCGCCACAACACTTACAGACTTGTGAGAGGCCGCCTACGCAAGATTTGGCGGCATGCTAGCCCCCAGAGGCCGCCGGCCACAGCCGTAGACGCGCGAAGGGCAATCCGCGTAGAGGGAATTTTTCGGATACTTCTCCATCACCAAAAATTATGAAAAAATACCATCGTTCCTATAACACATGTGCCCACGTCGTGCAAAAAAACTCATGATTTTTTCACGCTCTGAGTATTTAGTAATAATGACGCCGCATCCTTACCGCAGAACGTCTACTACCGTGTCATCGCCGTCCGTGAGGCGGGGCCACGCCCCGGAGACGCGTCCCGCCTCTTCGGACATGCCACCACACCACCCCGCATGTATGAGGGCCCGGTGCGACGCTCCGGTGGCATTGCCACCCCCCAGTGCCCCCGTCCCGCCTAACCCTGTAGCATTTGACCACGGGATCTAGCCCTTTGACTTTGCACGGACGGGCTTTGACCAGTGGACCTCCCCACCCGGTTGTGTTAGGTCAGCCCATAGGAACACTTTGGAGCAACATTCGGGCCAGACCCACAGCAAGATCCCCTCTGTGTAGACCTGACGCGTCTGTTTCCCCCCTCCAGGTGCCGGCGGCGGCGCCGTCCGTGAGTGGGGGCACACCCCGGACACGCGTGCCGGGCGTTTTCAACCGCCACAACACTTCCAGACTTGTGAGAGGCCGCCTACGCAAGATTTGGCGGCATGCTAGCCCCCGGAGGCCGCCGGCACAGCCGTAGACGCGCGAAGGTCAATCCGCATAGAGGGAATTTTCGGATACGTCTCCATCACCAAAAATTATGAAAAAATACCATCATTCCTATAGCACATGTGCCAACGTCGTGCAAAAAAACTCATGATTTTATCGCGCACCGATTATTTAGTAATATTGAAGCCGCATCGTTGCCGCAGAACGTCTACTACCGGGTCATCACCGTCCATGAGGGGGGGCCATGCCCCGGAGACGCGTCCCGCCTCTTCGGACATGCCACCAAACCATCCCGCATGTATGAGGGCCCGGTGCGACGCTCCGGTGGCATTGCTACCCCCAGTGCCCCCGTCCCGCCTAACCCTGTAGCGTTTGACCACGGGATCTAGCCCTTTGACTTTGCACGGACGAGCTTTGACCAGTGGACCTCCCCACCCGGTTGTGTAAGGTCAGCCCATAGGAACACTTTGGAGCAACATCCGGGCCAGACACACAGCAAGATCCCCTTCGTGTAGACCCGACGCGTCTGTTTCCCCCTCCAGGTGCCGGCGGCGGCGCCGTCCGTGAGGGGGGCACACCCCGGACACGCGTGCCGGGTGTTTGCAACCGCCACAACACTTCCAGACTTGTGAGAGGTCGCCTACGCAAGATTTGGCGGCATGCTAGCCCCCGGAGGCCGCCGGCCACAGCCGTAGACGCGCGAAGGGCAATTCGCGTAGAGGGAATTTTTCGGATACTTCTCCATCACCAAAAATTATGAAAAAATACCATCGTTCCTATAGCACATGTACCCACGTCATGCAAAAAAACTCATGATTTTATCGCGCATCGAGTATTTAGTAATATTGAAGCCGCATCGTTACCGCAGAACGTCTACTACCGTGTCATCGTCGTCCGTGAGGGGGGCCACGCCCCGGAGACGCGTCCCACCTCTTCGGACATGCCACCACACCACCCCGCATGTATGAAGGCCCGGTGCGACGCTCCGGTGGCATTGCTACCCCCCAAGTGCCCCTGTCCCGCCTAACCCTGTAGCGTTTGACCACGGGATCTAGCCCTTTGACTTTGCACGGATGGGCTTTGACCAGTGCACCTCCCCACCCGGTTGTGTTAGGTCAGCCCATAGGAACACTTTGGAGCAACATCCGGGCCAGACCCACAGCAAGATCCCCTCCGTGTAGACCCAACTCGTCGGCGCCGTCCGTCAGGGGGGGCACACCCCAGACACGCGAGCCGGACGTTTGCAACCGCCACAACACTTACAGACTTGTGAGAGGCCGCCTACGCAAGATTTGGCGGCATGCTAGCCCCCGGAGGCCGCCGGCCACAGCAGTAGACGCGCGAAGGGCAATCCGCGTAGAGGGAATTTTTCGGATACTTCTCCATCACCAAAATTATGAAAAAAATACCATCGTTCCTATAGCACATGTGCCCACGCTGTGCAAAAAAACTCATGATTTTATCGCGCTCCGAATATATTGTAATATTGACGCCGCATCGTTACCGCAGAACGTCTACTACCGTGTCATCGCCGTCTGCGAGGGGGGGCCACGCCCCGGAGACGCGTCCCGCCTCTTCGGACATGCGACCACACCACCCCGCACGTATGAGGGCCCGGTGCGACGCTCCGGTGGCATTGCTACCCCCAGTGCCCCCGTCCCGCCTAACCCTGTAGCGTTTGACCACGGGATCTAGCACTTTGACTTTGCACGGACGGGCTTTGACCAGTGGAGCTCCCCACCCGGTTGTGTTAGGTCAGCCCATAGGAACACTTTGGAGCAACATCCGAGCCAGACCCACAGCAAGATCCCCTCCGTGTAGACCCGACGCGTCCGTTTGCCCCCTCCAGGTGCCGGCGGCGGCGCCGTCCGTGAGGGGGGGGGGCACACCCCGGACACGCGTGTCGGGCGTTTGCAACCGCTACAACACTTCCAGACTTGTGAGAGGCCGCCTACGCAAGATTTGGCGGCATGCTAGCCCCCGGAGGCCAGCGGCCACAGCCGTAGACGCGCGAAGGTCAATCCGCATAGAGGGAATTTTTCGGATACGTCTCCATCACCAAAAATTTTGAAAAAAATACCATCGTTCCTATAGCACATGTGCCCACGTCGTGCAAAAAAACTCATGATTTTATCGCGCACCGATTATTTAGTAATATTGAAGCCGCATCGTTACCGGAGAACGTCTACTACCGTGTCATCGCCGTCTGTGAGGGGGGGGTGCATGCCCCGGAGATGCGTCCCGCCTCTTCGGACATGCGACCACACCACCCCGCACGTATGAGGGCCCGGTGCGACGCTCCGGTGGCATTGCTACCCCCAGTGCCCCCGTCCCGCCTAACCCTGTAGCGTTTGACCAGGGGATCTAGCACTTTGACTTTGCACGGACGGGATTTGACCAGTGGACCTCCCCACCCGGTTGTGTTAGGTCAGCCCATAGGAACACTTTGGAGCAACATCCGGGCCAGACCCACAGCAAGATCCCCTCCGTGTAGACCCGACGCGTCCGTTTCCCCCCTTCAGGTGCCGACAGCGGCGCCGTCCGTGAGGGGGGCACACCCCGGACACGCGTGCCGGGCGTTTGCAACCGCCACAACACTTGCAGACTTGTGAGAGGCCCCCTACGCAAGATTTGGCGGCATGCTAGCCCCCGGAGGCCGCCGGCCACAGCCGTAGACGCGCGAAGGGCAATCCGCATAGAGGGAATTTTTCGGATACTTCTCCATCACCAAAAATTATGAAAAAATACCATCGTTCCTATAGCACATGTGCCCACGTCGTGCAAAAAAACTCATGATTTTATCGTGCTCCGAGTATTAGTAATATTGACGCCGCATCGTTACCGCAGAACGTCTACTACCGTGTCATCGCCGTCCGTGAGGGGGGGCCACACCCCGGAGACGCGTCCCGCCTCTTCGGACATGCCACCACACCACCCCGCATGTATGAGGGCCCGGTGCGACGCTCCGGTGGCATTGCTACCCCAGTGCCCCCGGCCCGCCTAACCCTGTAGCGTTTGACCACGGGATCTAGCACTTTGACTTTGCACGGACGGGCCTTGACCAGTGGACCTCCCCACCCGGTTATGTTAGGTCAGCCCATAGGAACACTTTGGAGCAACATCCGGGCCAGACCCACAGCAAGATCCCCTCCGTGTAGACCCGACGCGTCGGCGCCGTCCGTCAGGGGGGGCACACCCCGGACACGCGAGCCGGGCGTTTGCAACCGCCACAACACTTACAGACTTGTGAGAGGCCGCCTACGCAAGATTTGGCGGCATGCTAGCCCCCGGAGGCCGCCGGCCACAGCAGTAGACGAGCGAAGGGCAATCCGCGTAGAGGGAATTTTTCGGATACTTCTCCATCACCAAAATTATGAAAAAAATACCATCGTTCCTATAGCACATGTGCCCACGCCGTGCAAAAAAACTCATGATTTTATCGCGCTCCGAGTATTTAGTAATATTGACAACGCATCGTTACCGCAGAACGTCTACTACCGTGTCATCGCCGTCCGCGAGGGGGGGCCACGCCCCGGAGACGCGTCCCGCCTCTTCGGACATGCGACCACACCACCCCGCACGTATGAGGGCCCGGTGCGACGCTCCGGTGGCATTGCTACCCCAAGTGCCCCCGTCCCGCCTAACCCTGTAGCGTTTGACCACGGGATCTAGCACTTTGACTTTGCACGGACGGGCTTTGACCAGTGGACCTCCCCACCCGGTTGTGTTAGGTCAGCCCATAGGAACACTTTGGAGCAACATCCGGGCCAGACCCACAGCAAGATCCCCTCCGTGTAGACCCAACGCGTCCGTTTCCGCCCTCCAGGTGCCGGCGGCGGCGCCGTTCGTGAGGGGGGGCACACCCCGGACACGCGTGCCGGGCGTTTGCAACCGCCACAACACTTCCAGACTTGTGAGATGCTGCCTACGCAAGATTTGGCGGCATGCTAGCCCCCGGAGGCCGCCGGCCATAGCCGTAGACGCGCGAAGGGCAATCCGCGTAGAGGGAATTTTTCGGATACTTCTCCATCACCAAAAATTATGAAAAAATACCATCGTTCCTATAGCACATGTGCCCACATCGTGCAAAAAAACTCATGATTTTATCGCGCACCGAGTATTTAGTAATATTGACGCCGCATAGTTACCGCAGAACGTCTACTACCGTGTCATCGCCGTCCGTGAGGGGGGGCCACGCCCCGGAGACGCGTCCCGCCTCTTCGGACATGCCACCACACCATCCCGCATGTATGAGGGCCCGGTGCGATGCTCCGGTGGAATTGCTAGCCCCCAGTGCCCCCGTCCCGCCTAACCATGTAGCGTTTGACCACGGGATCTAGCCCTTTGACTTTGCACGGACGGGCTTTGACCAGTGGACCTCCCCACCCGGTTGTGTTAGGTCAGCCCATAGGAACACTTTGGAGCAACATCCGGGCCAGACCCACAGCAAGATCCCCTCCGTGTAGACCCGACGCGTCCGTTTGCCCCCTCTAGGTGCCGGCGGCGGCGCCGTCCGTGAGGGGGGGGCACACCCGGGACACGCGTGTCGGGCGTTTGCAACCGCTACAACACTTCCAGACTTGTGAGAGGCCGCCTACGCAAGATTTGGCGGCATGCTAGGCCCCGGAGGCCACCGGCCACAGCCGTAGACGCGCGAAGGTCAATCCGCGTAGAGGGAATTTTTCGGATACGTCTCCATCACCAAAATTTTTGAAAAAATACCATCGTTCCTATAGCACATGTGCCCACGTCGTGCAAAAAACGCATGATTTTATCGCGCACCGATTATTTAGTAATATTGAAGCCGCATCGTTACCACAGAACGTCTACTACCGTGTCATCGCCGTCCGTGAGGGGGGGCCACGCCCCGGAGACGCGTCCCGCCTCTTCGGACATGCCACCATACCACCCCGCATGTATGAGGGCCCGGTGCAACGCTCCGGTGGCATTGCTACCCCCCACTGCCCCCGTCCCGCCTAACCCTGTAGCGTTTAACCATGGGATCTACCCCTTTGACTTTGCACGGACGGGCATTGACAAGTGGACCTCCCCACCCAGTTGTGTTAGGTCAGCCCATAGGAACACTTTGGAGCAACATCCGGGCCAGACCCACAGCAGGATCCCCTCCGTGTAGACCCGACGCGTCCGTTTACCCCATCCAGATGCCGGCGGCGGTGCCGTCCGTGAGGGGGGGCACACCCCGGACACGCGTGTCGGGCATTTGCAACCGCCACAACACTTTCAGATTTGTTAGAGGCCGCCTACGCAAGATTTGACAGCATGCTAGCCCCCGGAGGCCGCCGGCCACAGCCGTAGACGCGCGAAGGGCAATCCGCGTAGAGGGAATTTTTCGGATACTTCTCCATCACCAAAAATTATGAAAAAATACCATCGTTCCTATAGCACATGTGCCCACGTCGTGCAAAAAAGCTCATGATTTTATCGCGCTCCGAGTATTTAGTAATATTGACGCTGCATCGTTACCGCAGAACGTCTACTACCGTGTCATAGCCGTTCGTGAGGGGGGGCCATGCCCCGGAGACGCGTCCCGCCTCTTCGGACATGCAACCACACCACCCCGCACGTATGAGGGCCCGGTGCGACGCTCCGGTGGCATTGCTACCCCCAGTGCCCCCGTCCCGCCTAACCCTGTAGCGTTTGACCACGGGATCTAGCACTTTGACTTTGCACGGACGGGCTTTGACCAGTGGACCTCCCCACCCAGTTGTGTTAGGTCAGCCCATAGGAACACTTTGGAGCAACATCCGGGCCAGACCCACAGCAAGATCCCCTCCGTGTAGACCCGACGCGTCCGTTTACCCCCTCCAGGTGCCGACGGCGGCGCCGTCCGTGAGGGGGGGCACACCCCGGACACGCGTGTCGGGCATTTGCAACCGCCACAACACTTTCAGATTTGTTAGAGGCCGCCTACGCAAGATTTGGCAGCATGCTAGCCCCCGGAGGCCGCCGGCCACAGCCGTAGACGCGCGAAGGGCAATCCGCGTAGAGGGAATTTTTCGGATACTTCTCCATCACCAAAAATTATGAAAAAATACCATCGTTCCTATAGCACATGTGCCCACGTCGTGCAAAAAAAGCTCATGATTTTACCGCGCTCCGAGTATTTAGTAATATTGACGCTGCATCGTTTCCACAGAACGTCTACTACCGTGTCATAGCCGTTCGTGAGGGGGGACCACACCCCGGAGACGCGTACCGCCTCTTCGGACATGCCACCACACCATCCCGCATGTATGAGGG
>NW_025229219.1:0-3567 GCF_018294505.1 Triticum aestivum | reverse complement strand
ACTTGTGAGAGGCTGCCTACGCAAGATTTGGCGGCATGCTAGCCCCCGGAGTCCGCCGGCCATAGCCGTAGACGCGCGAAGGGCAATCCGCGTAGAGGGAATTTTTCAGATACTTCTCCATCACCAAAAATTATGAAAAAATACCATCGATCCTATAGCACATGTGCCCACATCGTGCAAAAAAACTCATGATTTTATCGCGCACCGAGTATTTAGTAATATTGAAGCCGCATAGTTACCGCAGAACGTCTACTACCGTGTCATCGCCGTCCGTGAGGGGGGGCCACGCCCCGGAGACGCGTCCCACCTCTTCGGACATGCCACCACACCATCCCGCATGTATGAGGGCCCGGTGCGATGCTCCGGTGGAATTGCTAGCCCCCAGTGCCCCCGTCCCGCCTAACCATGTAGCGTTTGACCACGGGATCTAGCCCTTTGACTTTGCACGGACGGGCTTTGACCAGTGGACCTCCCCACCCGGTTGTGTTAGGTCAGCCCATAGGAACACTTTGGAGCAACATCCGGGCCAGACCCACAGCAAGATCCCCTCCGTGTAGACCCGACGCGTCCGTTTGCCCCCTCCAGGTGCCGGTGGCGGCGCCGTCCGTGAGGGGGGGGGGGGGCACACCCCGGACACGCGTGTCGGGCGTTTGCAACCGCTACAACACTTCCAGACTTGTGAGAGGCCGCCTACGCAAGATTTGGCGGCATGCTAGCACCCGGAGGCCACCGGCCACAGCCGTAGACGCGCGAAGGTCAATCCGCGTAGAGGGAATTTTTCGGATACGTCTCCATCACCAAATTTTTTGAAAAAATACCATCGTTCCTATAGCACATGTGCCCACGTCGTGCAAAAAAACGCATGATTTTATCGCGCACCGATTATTTAGTAATATTGAAGCCGCATCGTTACCACAGAACGTCTACTACCGTGTCATCGCCGTCCGTGAGGGGGGGCCACGCCCCGGAGACGCGTCACGCCTCTTCGGACATGCCACCATACCACCCCGCATGTATGAGGGCCCGGTGCAACGCTCCGGTGGCATTGCTACCCCCCAGTGCCCCCGTCCCGCCTAACCCTGTAGCGTTTAACCATGGGATCTACCCCTTTGACTTTGCACGGACGGGCATTGACAAGTGGACCTCCCCACCCGGTTGTGTTAGGTCAGCCCATAGGAACACATTGGAGCGACATCCGGGCCAGACCCACAGCAAGATCCCCTCCATGTAAACCCGATGCGTCCGTTTACCCCCTCCAGATGCCGGCGGCGGCGCCATCCGTGAGTGGGGGGGGGGGCACACCCCGGACACGCGTGCCGGGCGTTTGCAACCGCCACAACACTTACAGACTTGTGAGAGGCCGCCTACGCAAGATTTGGCGGCATGCTAGCCCCTGGAGGCCGCCGGCCACAACCGTAGACGCGCGAAGAGCAATCCGCGTCGAAGGAATTTTTCGGATACTTCTCCATCACCAAAAATTATGAAAAAATACCATCGTTCCTATAGCACATGTGCCCACGTCGTGCAAAAAAACTCATTATTTTATCGCGCTCCGAGTATTTAGTAATATTGACGCCGCATCGTTACCGCAGAACGTCTACTACCGTGTCATCGCCGTCCGTGAGGGGGGGCCATGCCCCGGAGACGCGTCCCGCCTCTTCGGACATGCGACCACACCACCCCGCACGTATGAGGGCCCGATGCGACGCTCCGGTGGCATTGCTACCCCCCAGTGCCCCCGTCCCGCCTAACCCTGTAGCGTTTGACCACGGGATCTAGCAGTTTGACTTTGCACGGACGGGCTTTGACCAGTGGACCTCCCCACCCAGTTGTGTTAGGTTAGCCCATAGGAACACTTTGGAGCAACATCCGGGCCAGACCCACAGCAAGATCCCCTCTGTGTAGACCCGACGCGTCTGTTTCCCCCCTCCAGGTGCCGGCGGCGGCGCCGTTTGTGAGGGGGGGCACACCCCGGACACGCGTGCCGGGCGTTTGCAACCGCCACAACACTTCCAGACTTGTGAGAGGCCCCCTACGCAAGATTTGGCGGCATGCTAGCCCACGGAGGCCACCGGCCAAAGCCGTAGACGCGCGAAGGGCAATCTGCGTAGAGGGAATTTTTCGGATACTTCTCCATCACCAAAAATTTTGAAAAAATACCATCGTTCCTATAGCACATGTGCCCACGTCGTGCAAAAAAACTCATGATTTTATCGCGCTCCGAGTATTATTAATATTGACGCCGCATCGTTACTGCAGAACGTCTACTACCGTGTCATCGCCGTCCGTGAGGGGGGCCACACCCCGGAGACGCGTCCCGCCTCTTCGGACATACCACCACACCACCCCGCATGTATGAGGGCCCGGTGCGATGCTCCGGTGGCATAGCTACCCCAGTGCCCCCGTCTCGCCTAACCTTGTAGCGTTTGACTACGGGATCTAGCCCTTTGACTTTGCACGGATGGGCTTTGACCAGTGGACCTCCCCACCCGGTTGTGTTAGGTCAGCCCATAGGAACACTTTGGAGCAACATCCGGGCCAGACCCACAGCAAGATCCCCTCCGTGTAGACCCGACGCGTCCGTTTATCCCCTCCAGGTGCCGGCGGCGGCGCCGTCCGTGAGGTGGGGCACACCCCGGACACGCGTGGCGGGCGTTTACAACCGCCACAACACTTCAGACTTGTGAGAGGCCGCCTACGCAAGATTTGGCGGCATGCTAGCCCCCGGAGGCCGCCGGTCACAGCCGTAGACGCGCGAAGTGCAATCCGCGTAGAGGGAATTTTTCGGATACATCTCCATCACCAAAAATTATGAAAAATACCATCGTTCCTATATCACATGTGCCCACGTCGTGCAAAAAAAACTCATGATTTTATCGCGCTCCGAGTATTTAGTAATAATGACGCCGCATCGTTACCGCAGAACGTCTACTACCGTGACATCGCCGTCCGTGAGGGGGGGCCACGCCCCGGAGACGCGTCCCGCCTCTTCGGATATGCGACCACACCATCCCGCACGTATGAGGGCCCGGTGCGACGCTCCGGTGGCATTGCTACCCCCCAGTGCCCCCGTCCCGCCTAACCCTGCAGCGTTTGACCACGGGATCTAGCACTTTGACTTTGCACGGACGTGCTTTGACCAGTGGACCTCCCCACCCGGTTGTGTTAGGTCAGCCCATAGGAACACTTTGGAGCAACATCCGGGCCAAACCCACAGCAAGATCCCCTCCGAGTAGACCCGTCGCGTCCGTTTCCCCCCTCCAGGTGCCGGCGGCGGCGCCGTCCGTGAGGGGGGCACACCCCGGACACGCGTGCCAGGCGTTTGCAACCGCCACAACACTTCCAGACTTGCGAGAGGCCACCTACGCAAGATTTAGCGGCATGCTAGCCCCCGGAGGCCGCCGGCCACAGCCGTAGACGCGCGAAGGGCAATCCGCGTAGAGGGAATTTTTCGGATACTTCTCCATCACCAAAAATTATGAAAAAATACCATCGTTCCTATAGCACATGTGCCCACGTCGTGCAAAAAACTCATGATTTTATTGCGCTCCGAGTATTATTAATATT
>NW_025229218.1:0-26265 GCF_018294505.1 Triticum aestivum | reverse complement strand
CCCCCCCCCCTCTTCCTCCATATATACAGCCTTTAGGGTGTCGTTTAGACTTTGGGTTTTGTTTAGATTAAAAGTTCGCCATGGCTGCAACTTCGCGTACTACGTTTGTGTTCAACAACCAGACCAAGACGTCACAGAACCCCACCTTGATCAATAAATATTTCATCTTATATTCGCAATATCCAGATTGCAATCTTAGTTTCTTGCTTATTCTTCGTTTGCTTGTAGGAAATAGACCTTTGTGGTCAGGTTGATCGTGCTCTGGCGTTGTCAATAACCTCTCGGTGTTGTTTTAGCGATTGCTAAGGCGCAACGTCCTCGCACGTTCGTAGACGGATCGTCAAAGTCGACTTCCACCAAAGCGATATCCATCATTTAATCGAAAGACGGGACACCTTTGCCTCTATCAGGAATGCTTTAGTTATATAAGGGAATTGATTGTGGAAGGGAACGTATGGCTCTTTTTTCTCCTTATCCCGTGTCCCTCTAATTTTGAGTCATCTTTTCTATGGGATTAAGA
Organism: Triticum aestivum; assembly: GCF_018294505.1. Lineage (NCBI taxonomy): Eukaryota > Viridiplantae > Streptophyta > Magnoliopsida > Poales > Poaceae > Triticum > Triticum aestivum. Next base: position 25,745 of record NW_025229218.1, on the reverse strand, counting down.
ATTAGGCTTCCTCAATTGTCAATCAGGATCACGAGTTACTATACCGTAGACTTATAGGAATGGTTGATCAGAGTCATCTTCCAGTTTTTGAGTACTTCATGTGTAGTAATGTTTAGTACTATCACATAACCTTGAGCTATGATGTCGAGTGTGGTACTACCCCACCTTTTGCTGGATGTCTCATGTTTTAAGCATTTTACTGTCGTTATGCTGCCCAAATTGTCCTAGGAATTTGAGAGACACTAATGCCATGAGATGCATTCTGCATCCCTATGTTGATGCTGATTCCATCCTTGTTGTCCTATGGTTTTGTTCCTCAAGATGTCGCACGACACTCGTCCCGCTGTTGATCATGGTCAGAGTCAGGCCAGCACTAGTAGAGCTGCTGAGGATTCTCCTGTTCCGCCTTCTCTAGCAGAAGTCATGTTAGATGTTGAGAGGAACAAGCGTGAGACTAACGCTTGTTGGCACGTATTGAGCGGATCACCGCACAACGGCACAGTGAGTCACTGACCATTCATGACTTCATCATCTTGCACCCGCCCACTTTCCATTATTCCGTTGAGCCACTTGATGAAGACGATTGGCTCTGTAGCATCACTCATGAATTGCATTCCGCGAACGTGGCCGAAGGTGACAAGGTCACCAATGCTACCTACCATTTGGAGGGTCCTGCCAGTCTGTGGTGGGGGAATTATTTGGTTATGCTTCTAGCTGAGCGAATTCCTACATGGAGAGATTTCACTTGGGCCTTTCATGAGCACCACGTTCCTCAGGGTCTCATAGGCTGCAAGAGGTAGGGGTTATGTAAGCTTACCCAGGGTAAGATCGATGTTGATGCTTAAAGTAGAGAGTTTGAGAACCTTGCCCGCTATGCCACAGAGGAGGTGTCCACGGACGCCAAGAGGGAGGCTAGGTTCCAGAAGGGTCTCAACCCGAAGCTGCATCGTCAGCTTCATTTTCATGACCGTGCTACCTTCCAGGCTCTTGTGAATAAGGCCGTTAATGCAGAGACATCTCAGCTCACTTACGAGGAGTCATGTAAGCATACCCGTGATCTTGGTTCTTCCTCCGCATCTGGTTCTCAGAAGCGCTGGATTTGGGTTCCGAACACAACTCTTCCACCTGGATATACATCGAGGCCATCTTATGTGGCGCCTCACCCAGTTCAGCAGTATGCTCCACCCAGGCCTATTGGTGGGCCGTCTGCCAATGCGGGTCCACATCCTAAATACAGGATCTGCTACATATGTGGAGATTCAGGCCACATCTCTCGTAACGGCCCTCAGACCAGCATTGCTCCACCTATGTCCGGAAAAGTCTATTGGGCGTGGTAAGCCATTAGCCAAGATAATCCGTGTCCAGCCAGCTACCCCTGAACGAGGCCATGTGCATCATGTCTCAGCTGAAGAAGCTCAAGATGATCCTGATGTCGTTCTTGGTATGCTCCTTGTCAATTGCCATCCAACATCGGTTTTGTTCGATACTAGAGCATCTCACTCCTTCATCTCTGAAGGCTACACTCGTTTGCACAACATGTCCTTTTGTGAAATGCCGACTCCACTAGAAATTCAAACCCCAGGGTCTAGATGGCAAACCACTAGAATAAGCTATGGCAATGAAGTCCTTATTGTCGTATTCATTGATTCACTGATAGCTCTCAAGTCTTCAGATATTAACATCATCTTGGGTATGGACTGGAGGTTAGCTCATCATGCCAAGATTGATTTTTACACTAGGTTTGTTCAGCTTACACACCCATCTGGCAAGATAGTCACGGTCTCACCTAGAGTTGCAAAGCATCAGCTCTATTCACTTAATGCCAACCCTCGTCCAGCCCTTGAAGATATTTCGATACTCCGTGACGTTCCGAATGTCTTTCTAGAGGAACTGGCAGATATGCCACCTGGCAGAGATGTAGAGTTTGTCATAGACCTCATTCCAGGAACTTCCCCAATTTCTAGGAGACCTTACAAGATAGCACCCTTAGAGCTAGCTGAGCTTAAGAAGGAACTCGATGAGTCAAGGGTTTCATCTGTCCTAGTTCTTCTCCTTGGGCTTATCCCATTCTCTTTGTTAAGAAGAAGGATGGTACGGATCGGATGGTTGTAGATTATCGTCCCGTTAACTTGGTCACGATAAAGATCAAGTATCCGCTCCCAAGATCAATGACCTGTATGATCAACTCGCTATATCTTCAGTCTTTTCTAAGATGGATTTGTGGTAAGGCTATCATCAAATCAAGATCAGAAATGGGGAATTCCTAGGACGGCCTTTGTTACTTGTTATGGCCAGTACGAGTACACCGTTATCTCCTTTGGTCTAACCAATGCTCCAGCCACATTCTCCCGCTTGATGAACTCGATCTTCATGGAGTATTTAGATAAGTTCATCGTGGTTTACCTCGATGATGTTCTTATTTACTCGTGGAATGAGGAAGAGCATGCCGAGCATCTTAAACTTGTGTTAGAAAAACTCAGAGAACACCGCCTTTATGCCAAGTTCTCCAAGTGTGAATTTTGGTTGCGAGAAGTGACTTCTCTAGGCCACGTGATCTCTAGTAAGGGCAGTGTTGTCAATCCCAAGAGAGTTCAGGCCGTCCTTGATTGGACTCCACCTGAATCAGTTAAGAAAGTTAGGAGTTTTCTTCATTTAGCAAGCTATTTTTGCCGCTCCATTAAGAACTTCTCCAAAGTTTCCAAGCCTCTTACTAAAATCCTCAAGAAAGATAAAAAGTTTGAGTGGTCCCCATAGTGCGAGAACAGTTTTTAGGAACTGGAAAGACGCATGACTTCTGCTCCCATACTTGTGCCACCGGACTTCTCCAAGGATTTTGTTATCTATTGTGATGCCTCGCGATAGGGACTAGGTTGCATTGTTATGTAGGATTGCAATGTGATTGCCTATGCATCTCGACAGTTGCATCCACAAGAGAATAATTATCCTACACATGATCTAGAGTTTGCAGCCATAGTCTATGCATTTAAGACTGATAAGTCCATTTTGCATCATGTTTTCATACTGTTATTTATGGTGTTTTTATACATAATAATGCTTTTTGGATTAATTCTAATGCCTTTTCTCTCATAATTTGCAAGGTACACACAAAGAGGGAGAATTCCGGCAGCTGGAGATCTGGACCTGGGAAACCTACGTTAGTCTACCTATTCTGCACAACTCCAAACAAGCTCAAACATTACGGAGAATTTTTATGGAATATATGAGGAATATTGGAGCCAATAAGTACCAGAGGGGGCCCGCCAGGTGGGCACAACCCACCTGGGCGCACCAGGGAGCCTAGGCGCACCCTGGTGGGTTGTGCTCTCCTCGGCCCACCTCTGGTTCCCATCTTCTGGTATATAAGTCATTTTGACCTAGAAAAAATAAGGAGAGGACTTTCGGGATGGAGCACCACCGTCTCGAGGCGGAACTTGGGCAGGACCACTTTTTCCCTCCAGCGGAGCGATTTCGCCGGGGGAACTTCCCTCCCGGAGGGGGAAATCATCGTCATCATCATTAGCAACAACTCTCCCATCTTGGGGGAGGGCAATCTCCATCAACATCTTCAACAACACCATCTCCTCTCAAACCCTAACTCATCTCTTGTGTTCAATCTTTGTACCGGAACTATAGATTGGTGCTTGTGGGTGACTAGTAGTGTTGATTACATCATGTAGTTGGTTACTATATGGTTTATTTGGTGGAAGATTATATGTTCAGATCCAATATGCTATTTAATACCCCTCTGATCTTGACATGATTATCATTTGTGAGTAGTTACTTTTGTTCTTGAGGTCACGGGAGAAATCATGTTGGAAGTAATCATGTGAACTTGATATGTGTTCGATATTTTGAGAGTATGTATGATGTGGTTCCCTTTGTGGTGTCATGTGAACGTCAACTTCCATTTTGGGATAGCGAGAGGTTGGAGGAGACCAGCTGGTCGTTGGTGTTCTGCTTTCACTCTTCGACAGACATCACATTCATTCACGAATTGAGCAATTTCTCGCTTCATTCGAGTCCACCAATACGACTGCTTGAGGTCATGGTACATCTTCGTTGTGTTCATCTTTTGTCAAGCATCTCCTGTAGATTATTGACATATGCTTTGTTGCTATGTTGGAATGCTGTAGCATTGTTACTTGTTGTATTCTAAATGCTATCATGCTGTTAATCGCAGATTTGTGTCATTCTTGTTTTGCTTGCCATTTGCAAACCGTGCATCCGTTTTCGGTGATCTTTATATCGATTTCGACCGAAATCATCTCACCTTTCCAGTGGCATGCTTGGTTTGCCAAGTTACTTCCTTGTTCATCATTTTTCTTCCGGAGCACGCATACGCATCGCATATCATATCCTGGATATCATTCATGTATTGCATCATGTTGCTTGTGCTTTCCCCATGATTGATTGTGGTTCCGTTGCTTGTGTTCTTGTTGTGGGTAGAGCCGGGAGACGAGTTCGTGAATGAGGAACCTGTTGAGTACGCTTACGAGGATCAAGCTTTCGACAACTCTGAGAACCTTGCAGGCAAGATGACCACCCCTCGAAATCACTTCTATCTTTGCTTTGCTAGTTGTTCGTTCTATTGCCATGTTGCGCTACCTACCATTTGCTATATCATGCCTCCCATATTGCCATGTCAGCCTCTAACCATCCTTTTCCTAGCAAACCGTTGTTTGGCTAAGTTACCGCTTTTGCTCAGCCCCCTCTTATAGCGTTGCTAGTTGCAGGTGAAGATGAAGTTGGTTCCATGTTGGAACATGGATATGTTGGGATATCACAATATCTCTTATTACTTAATGCATATATATATTTGGTAAAGGGCGGAAGGCTCGGCCTTATGCCTGGTGTTTTGTTCCACTCTTGCCGCCCTAGTTTCCGTCATACCGGTATTATGTTCCTTGAGTTTGCGTTCCTTACGCGGTTGGGTGATTTATGGGACCCCCTTGACAGTTCGCCTTGAATAAAACTCCTCCAGCAAGGCCCAATCTTGGTTTTACCATTTGCCACCTAAGCCTTTTTCCCCCGGGTTTTCTAGAGCCCGAGGGTCATCTTTATTTTAAACCCCCGGGCCAGTGTTCCTCTGAGTGCTTGGTCCAAACTAGAGCCCTTTGCAGCGCCACCTTGGGGAAACTCAAGGATTGGTTTTAGTTGTACGGACTGCTCATCCGGTGTGCCCTGAGAACGAGATATGTGCAGCTCCTATCGGGATTTGTCGGCACATTCAGGCGGCTTTGCTGGTCTTGTTTTACCATTGTCTAAATGTCTTGTAAACCGGGATTTCGAGACTGATCGGGTCTTTCCTAGGAGAAGGTTTATCCTTCGTTGACCGTGAGAGCTTATGATGGGCTAAGTTGGGACACCCCTGCAGGGTATTATCTTTGAAAGCCGTGCCCGCGGTTATGAGGCAGATGGGAATTTGTTAATGTCCGGTTGTAGAGAACTTGTCACTTGACCCAATTTAAAATACATCAACCGTGTGTGTAGCCGTGATGATCTCTTCTCGGCGGAGTCCGGGAAGTGAACACTGTTTGAGTTATGAATGACGTAAGTAGGAGTTCAGGATCACTTCTTGGTCATTACTAGATGACGACTGTTCCGTTGCTTCTCTTCTCGCTCTCTTTTGCATATGTTAGCCACCATATATGCTTATTGCCTGCTGCAGCTCCACCTCATTACACCATCCTTTCCTATGAGCTTAAATAGTCTTGATCTCGCGGGTGTGAGATTGCTGAGTCCTCGTGACTCACAGATTCTACCAAAACATTTGCAGGTGCCGACGATGCCAGTGCAGATGATGGGATCGATCTCAAGTGGGAGTTCGACGAGGAATGTGGTCGTTACTATGTGTCTTTTTCCTGATGTTCAGTAGTGGAGCCCAGTTGGGACGATCGGGGATCTAGCATTTGGGGTTATCTTATTTTCATTTCGATCTTGACTGTAGTCGGTCTATGTGTGTATTTTGGATGATGTATGAATTATATTTATGTATTGCGTGAAGTGGCGTTTGTAAGCACACTCTTTATCCCATTCTTGTCCATTACATGGGATTGTGTGAAGATGACCCTTCTTGCGACAAAACCACAATGCGGTTATGCCTCTAAGTCGTGCCTCGACACGTGGGAGATATAGTCGCATCGTGGGCGTTACATTGATCTAGCGCATGTGTGATCTATTCTTGTTGGTTGAGTGATTTCTCTCGTGTTCCCCTCGTGTTTCCCTCGTGTTTCCTCTCGTGTTCATCACGTTCTTCGTAGGGATCCGCTCCTTTCATGAATGATCGGCCATCTAGGGTTCCGCCGTACATCATCTTCCCACAAAACGTGCCACCGGGATTACCACCTATTCGAAGGATTGAGCATCAAATTGACTTAATTCCCGGTGCATCGCACCCAACCGTGCACCATACCATACCAATCCAGAGGAGACGAAGGAGGTTATGCGTCAAGTACAGGAGCTGCTCAACAAAGGTTATATACGCGAATCTCTTAGTCCTTGTGCTGTTCCTATTATACTAGTGCCTAAAAAGGATGGTACGTCGCGTATGTGTGTTGATTGCAGAGGCATTAATAATATTACTATTCATTATCGTCATCCTATTCCTAGGCTAGATGATATGCTTGATGAATTGAATGGCTCTACAATATTCTCCAAAGTTGAGCTGCGTAGTGGATACCATCAAATTCGTATGAAATTGGGAGATGAATGGAAAACAACATTTAAAACTAAGTTTGGTTTATATGAGTGGTTAGTCATGCCTTTTGGGTTAACTAGTGCACCTAGTACTTTCATGAGACTGATGAACGAAATTTTACGTGCTTTCATTGGATGATTTGTGGTAGTCTATTTTGATGATATACTGATGTATAGCAAATCTTTGGAAGAAATTTGGAACATTTACCTGCTGTTTTTATTGCTCTTCGTGATGCATGTTTGTTTGGTAACCTTGGGAAGTGCACCTTTTGCACCGACCGAGTATCTTTTCTTGGCTATGTTGTTACTCCACAGGGAATTGAAGTTGATAAAGCCAAGATTGAAGCTATTGAGAGTTGGCCGCAGCCCAAAACGGTCACACAACTGAGGAGTTTTCTTGGACTAGCTCGTTTCTATAGGCGTTTTGTAAGAGATTTTAGCACCATTGCTGCACCTCTCAATGAGCTTACAAAGAAGGATGTGCCTTTTGTTTGGGGTACCACACAGGAAGAAGCCTTCACGGTATTGAAAGATAAGTTGACACATGCTCCTTTACTCCAACTTCCTGATTTAATAAGACTTTTGAGCTTGAATGTGATGTTAGTGGAATTGGATTAGGAGGTGTGTTACTACAAGATGGCAAACCTGTTGCATACTTTTTTGAAAAATTGAGTGGGCCTAGTCTGAATTATTCTACTTATGATAAAGAATTATATGCTCTTGTTCCGACTTTAGAAACATGGCAGCATTATTTATGGCCCAAAGAATTTGTTATACATTCTGATCATGAATCTTTGAAACATATTAAGAGTCAAGCTAAATTGAATTGTAGACATCGTAAATGGGTTGAATTCATTGAAACTTTCCCTTATGTCATTAAACACAAGAAGGGTAAAGAAAATGTTAATGCTGATGCGTTGTCTGGTCGATATACTATGCTTTCACAAATTGACTTCAAAATATTTGGTTTGGAGGCCATCAAAGATCAATATGTGCATGATGATGATTTTAAAGATATAATGCAAAATTGTAAAGAAGGAAGAACATGGAACAAGTTCGTCGTTAACGATGGATTTGTGTTTAATGCTAACAAGCTATGCATTCCAGCTAGCTCCGTTCGTCTTCTGTTGTTGCAGGAGGCGCATGGAGGAGGATTAATGGGACACTTTGGCGTGAAGAAGAGGGAGGATATACTTGGTACACACTTCTTTTGGCCAAAGATGAGACGGGATGTTGAGCGTTTTGTTGCTCGCTGCACTACGTGTCAAAAAGCTATGTCACGGCTCAATCCTCATGGTTTATATATGCCTTTGCCTGTACCTAGTGTTCCTTGGGAGGATATATCTATGGACTTTGTTTTAGGTTTACCTCGAACAAATAAGGGGAGGGATAGCATATTTGTTGTCGTGGATAGGTTCTCGAAAATGGCACACTTTATACCATGTCATAAAAGCGATGATGTTGTTAATGTTGCTAATTTGTTCTTTCGTGTAATTATTCGCTTGCATGGTGTGCCAAATACTATTATTTCAGATCGTAATTTCTTAGCCACTTTTAGAGATTTTTATGGGCTAAGTTGGGGACTAAATTACTTTTTAGTACTACTTGTCACCCCGAAAATTAATGGACAAACTGAAGTAGTCAATAGAACATTGTCTACTATGCTTAGGGATGTTTTTAAGAATAACAAGAAAACGTGGGAAGAATGCTTGCCTCATATGAATTTGCTTATAATTGTTCATTGCATTCTACTACTAAGATGTGCCCTTTTGAAATTGTGTATGGTTTCCTACCTCGTGCACCTATTGATTTGTTGCCTCTTCCATCTTCGGATAAGGTTAATTTTGATGCTAAACAACGTGCTGAATTGATTTTAAAAATGCATGAGTTAACTAAGGAAAACATTGAGCGTATGAATGCTAAATATAAACTTGCTGGAGATAAGGGTAGAAAACATGTTGTGTTTGCACCTGGAGATCTTGTTTGGTTACATTTGCGTAAGGATAGATTTCCTGATTTGCACAAATCAAAGTTAATGCCACGTGCTGATGGTCCTTTTAAGGTGTTAAAGAAAATAAATGATAATGCATATAAACTTGAGCTACCTGCAGATTTTGGGGTTAGTCCCACTTTTAACATTGCAGATTTGAAGCCTTATTTGGGTGAGGAAGATGAGCTTCCGTCGAGGACGACTTCATTTCAAGAAGGGGAGGATGATGAGGACATCAATACCATTGTTACACCCACAACCCCTACTGTTACATATACTGGACCAAGTAATAGAGCTCGTGCACGCCAATTAAATTACCAGGTACTTCCGTTTCTTGGTAATGATTCTAATGTTCATGAGAATATGATGCTGCCTAAATTGGATACATTTGTTTTGCTTACAAATGAAGGGCCTAGCTTGGAGAAGAATGAACATTGGAGCAAGAACAAGCATGGAGTTGATGGCATGCGCAAGGGGAACAAGAACGGAGTAACAAGTGATGATTTCAGGACTTTGAAGCCACCATAAGGAGTGCATGAAGCCTTGGACGAAATATACAAGATGCCACTTCATAAATTTCGTCCAGAGGCTATTCTAGGTGCTGCGTCACCTTATTATTGGCCCAGACCCATAAAATTTCGAAATACATAAGTATAGGCTGTTTTTAGAGTCTGTATGTGTGGGGAAACAAGTGATAGGGTTGGTTTCGGACCCCTTCCCCAAGGGCCATAAGATCCCCCCCTCTTTCTCCATATATACAGCCCTTACGACACCGTTTAGACTTTGGGTTTTGTTTAGATTAAAAGTTCGCCATAGCTGCAACTTCGCGTACTTCATTTGTGTTCAACGACCAGACAAAGGCCTCACAGAACCCCGCCTTCATTAATAAAGCTTTCCTCTTATATTTGCAATATCCAGATTGCAATCTTACTTTCTTGCTTGTTCTTCGTTTGTGCGCAGGAAACAGTCCCTCGTGGCCAGGTTGATCATGCTCCGGCGTGGTCAATAACCTCTCGGGGTTGGTTTAGCAATTGCTAAGGCGCCATGTCTTCGCACGTACGTAGTCGGATCGTCAAAGTCGACTTCCTCAAAAACGATAGCCACCATCTCAACGAAAGACGGGACACCTTTGCCTCTATCACTAAATTGGATACATTTGTCTTGCTTACAAATGAAGGGCCTAGCTTGGATAAGAAGGATGATCAATGGAACGAGATCAAGGATGGAGATGATGGCATGAGCAAGGGGAACAAGAACGGAGTTACAAGTGATGATTTCAGGACTTTGAAGCCACCATAATGAGTGTGTGAAGCCTTGGACGAAATATACTAGATGCCACTTCATAAATTTCGTCCAGAGGCTATTATAGGTGTTGCGTCACCTTATTATTGGGCCAGGCCCATGTAATTTCGAAATTATTGAGTATGGGCTGTTTTTAGAGTCTGTATGTGTGCGGAAACCAGACTTAGGTTAGGTTTCGGACCCCTCCTTCAAGGGCCACGAAATTCCCCATCTTTCTCCATATATACATCCCTTAGGGCGTCGTTTAGACTTTGGGTTTGTTTAGATTAAAGTTTGCCAAAGCTGCAACTTCGCGTACTTCGTTGGTGTTCAAGGACGAGACAAAGGTGTCACAGAACCCCACCTTGATCAATAAAGCTTTCCTCTTATATTCGGAATATCCAGATTGCAATCTTAGTTTCTTGCTTGTTTTTCGTTTGCGTGAAGGAAACAGACCTTCGTGGTCAGGTTGATCATGCTCCGGCGTGGTCAATAACCTCTCGGAGTTGGTTTAGCGATTGCTAAGGCACGACGTTCTCACACGTTCGTAGTCGGATCGTCAAAGTCGACTTCCTCCAAAACGATAGCCACCATCTCATCGAAAGACTGGACATCTTTGCCTCTATCAAGTGATATCAGATTTCCAGGTTGCTCGGTGAGGTTTTACAATTTTTCGTACTTCAGATCGAGTCTGTTCTTCATACCTATAGTCCACGAAAAAGCCAAAAAAAAAATTTAGGGTTAGTTCATCCTATCTGAACCAGTCTGAGCCTTTGCATAGTCTTTGCAGTATTTTGCTTTGTTGAATTTGCGGTTGCATCGTCGTTTTAAGTTGCTGGTCTTAGCGTCTAGTCTTTTAGAGTTTCGAGATCTGGACATAAGTTGTCACGCCGCCACCGCACCATCATCATCGCCCCTGCCATCTACCACCACCACTTATCCGCCACCGCTCTGAATCCGTATCCATATACCACCACCAATCCGTATCCATATACCACCACCAATCCATATCCATATACTACCACCGCTACCACCACCGCTGCCATATCCTACCACCATATATCCACCACCAATCCGAGTTCCTTTCATATTAGGTTTGCTTTCGAGATCCATCTAATTTCTGAATCGTGTTTCCTTGCCTGAGTAGGTTTCAGAAGAAGAAAAGTCTGGAGACCCTCAGGCAGTTTTTAGGCCAAAATTTTGGCGACCGAAAATATTTTTCCCTATCCTATTTTAGGCTTTTCTGATTCTTTTGAGCCACGTGCCATCATAGTGATTTTTTGTCGCACTTTTTCATCGTCGCTGCCCTGATTTCCAAAAAAAGTCAAAAAAAATTTGTGCCCACCCTACAAGTTTGACCTGGGAAGAGTTTTGAGACACTCGCCATTATTGTGATTTTTCGCAAAAAAAAAGAGGAGCGCAAAAAAAAGAGCGCCAAAAAAAATAGAGCAAAAAACAAAAATCCAGAGTGTGCTTTTCCCGTGTTTACGTGCAGCGCCGTGATTTTGTTAGTGTTCTAGGCTCACGTCTCTAGCACGGTCTAGCCTAGGACCAGCACAGTACCGTCGTTGAGCATTTATTCCACTTTGCATCTTTGAATTGATTATTGCTGACCCTTTTTGCTACCATATTATAAGCCTTCATAGCTCCACATACATGTACGCCGTGCGTTTGACTCTCCCTGGTAATCACTCTATCCAAGCTTTGAGAGTTTTGACTACAATGATTGCCGATCACCACCTGCTGCTTGGTAACAACTGGTAAGAATTTGAGATTTGCTTGACGGATTTGTGACGCCCCAGCACCAACATTTTCTAGTAGTCTGTAGGATCATATTCTTGTGTGTTTCTATTGCTGCTAACCATGGCAGGATCACAAGTCGATGAGACTGACTGGGAGAACATGACGAATAAGGAGTTGCATGATAAATTTCGGCAAATGATGACTGAACAGGTGCAAGATGTGCTGAACAATTTTGAAGTGTCCATGGATAAGATAACTGGCCTTAAGAAAACATTCGAAACAAAGCTCGATAACAGATTTAATGAACTACTTGCGCATCTTCCACAACCACCGCCGGCTGCACCTGTCGCACCTCTACAACAACAACAACAAAAACAACTACCTCCATGTCGCGAAACAGCCCTCCGTCGAGCGAGCCGTGTCCCTCTTGAGCCTGGCCAAACTGTTGGTGCTGCTGTTCACACTTCTGTGGCTCCTACTGCAGATGAGGAGGAGGATGATTATGTGGGAGATTACGAGGATAAGGTTGATCAAAATCGGAACTACGCGCAACCACCAGGTCGTCCACATGGAAATAATCACAATGGTAGGGCTCCCCCTCAGGTACGAGATCATGACCATCTCCCTAAACTGCAATTGAATATTCCACCATTTGAGGGTAGATACATTCCTGATATATATCTTACTTGGGAGTTAGAAACGGAACAACGTTTTACATGTTCAGAATATCCCGAGGAGAGACGTGTTGCTGCTGCACTTTGTGCTTTCACTAGTTTTGCTTGTGTGTGGTGGTTTGAACATCCTAGATTATATCCGAATAATATTCCAACTACTTGGGCTACTTTGAAAACTGCTATGCGTACTCGTTGGGTTCCACCATATTATCAACGTGAATTACTTCAAAAATTGTAGCGTTTAAGACAAGGAAAATTTTTTGTAGAGGAATATTATCAGGAATTACAAACTGGCATGATTAGATGTGGTATTGTTGAGGATAATGAAGCTATGCTTGCACGTTTTATGGGTGGATTAAATAGAGAGATTCAGACCATTCTAGAGTATAAGGAGTATAATAATATCACTCGTTTATTCCATCTTGCTTGTAAAGCTGAACGTGAACTGCAGGATCGACAGACATTGGCACGAACTAACTTTTCTGCAGGTCGATCTTCCTCATGGACACCGCGTGCATCCTCTACTTCCACACAGTCTACTGCATCGGCACCTCCATCTGCTGCCACCTCCAGTCGTGATACAAGAAAGCAGGCACAACCACCACTATCTACCAAGAGCACACCTGCCGGGCCTGTACAGAGTTCTTCTTCCATGACATCAACACGGCACACAAGTGATATTATTTGTCGTCGTTGTAAGGGAAGAGGTCATTATGCGAAACAATGCAAATCTCAGCGTGTGACGATTGCTACTGAGGATGGTGGTTATAAGTCCTCTAGTGACTATGATGAGGAGACTTTGGCTCTTATTACACGTGGAGAACACGGTGGAGATGATTCTGAACATGAGACGCAATACATGGCTCCTGAAGATGCTGACAGGTATGACTGTTTAGTTGCTCAACATGTTTTGAGTGTGCATGTTACACAAGTTGAGCAAAATCAGAGGCATAATTTGTTCCATACAAAGGGAGTTGTGAAGGAACGTTCTGTTTGCGTCATCATTGATGGAGGGAGCTGCAACAACTTGGCTAGCATGGAGATGGTGGACAAGCTATGTCTCACCACAAGACCACATCCACATCCTTATTACATCCAATGGATCAACAACAGTGGCAAGGTTAAGGTAACACGTACTGTTCGTGTGCATTTTAGTATCACTACATATGCTGATTATGTTGATTGTCATGTGGTACCTATGCAAGCATGTTCCTTATTACTTGGTAGACCATGGCAATTTGATAAAAATTATGTACACCATGATAGAAACAATCAGTATACTCTTGTTCATAAGGATAAACATATTACTTTGCTTCTTATGTTTCCTGATTCCATTTTGAAATATGATATTAATGGAGCTAATAAAGCAAAACAGGAGAAAAGTAAGAGTGAAAATCAGATTGTGGCAAAAGAATTTGAGCAACAAATGAAGCCTCATAATAAACCATCTAGTGTTGGTTCTGAAATTAAATTGAAAAGTGCATGTTAACTTGCCACCAAATCTGATATTGATGATCTAGATTGCAGCAAATCTGTTTGCTATGTTTTTGTGTGCAAAGAGGCATTATTTTCATTCAAGGACGTGCCTTCCTCTTTTCCTCCCACTTTCACTAACATTTTGCAGGAGTTTGCTGACGTCTTTTCATAAGACGTGCCACCGGGATTACCACCTATTCGAGGGATTGAGCATCAGATTGACTTAATTCCCGATGCTTCGCTGCCAAACTGTGCGCCATACCGTACCAATCCAGAGGAGACGAAGGAGATTATCCGTCAAGTACAGGAGCTGCTTGACAAAGGTTATATACATGAATCTCTTAGTCCTTGTGTTGTTCCTATTATACTAGTGCCAAAAAAGGATGGTACGTCACGTATGTGTGTTGATTGTAGAGGCATTAATAATATTACTATTTGTTATCGTCATCCTATTCCGAGGCTAGATGATATGCTTGATGAATTGAGGGGCTCTACAATATTCTCCGAAGTTGATTTGCATAGTGGATACCATCAAATTCGTGTGAAATTGTGAGATGAATGGAAAACAACATTTAAAACTAAGTTTGGTTTATATGAGTGGTTAGTCATGCCTTTTGGGTTAACTAATGCACCTAGTACTTTCATGAGACTAATGAACGAAGTTTTACGTGCTTTCATTGGATGATTTGTGGTAGTCTATTTTGATGATATACCGATTTATAGCAAATCTTTGGAAGAACATTTGGAACATTTACATGCTGTTTTTATTGCTCTACGTGATGCACGTTTGTTTGGTAACCTTGGGAAGTGCACCTTTTGCACCGACTGTGTATCTTTTTTTGGATTTGTTGTTACTCCACAGGGAATTAAAGTTGATAAAGCCAAGATTGAAGCTATTGAGAGTTGGCCGCAGCCCAAAACGGTCACACAAGTGAGGAGTTTTCTTGGACTCGCTGGTTTCTATAGGCGTTTTGTGACAGATTTTAGCACCATTGCTGCACCTCTCAATGAGCTTACAAAGAAGGATGTGCCTTTTGTTTTGAGTACCGCGCAGGAAGAAGCCTTCATGGTGTTGAAAGATAAGTTGGCACATGCTCCTTTACTCCAACTTCCTGATTTTAATAAGACTTTTGAGCCTGAATGTGATTCTATTGGAATTGGATTAGGAGGTGTGTTATTACAAGATGGCAAACCTGTTGCATACTTTTCTGAAAAATTGAGTGGGCCTAGTCTGAACTATTCTACTTATGATAAAGAATTATATGATCTTTTTTGGACCTTAAAAACATGGCAACATTATTTATGGCCCAAAGAATTTGTTATACATTCTGATCATGGATCTTTGAAACATATTAAAAGTCAAGCAAACTGAACCGTAGACATGCTAAATGGGTTGAATTCATGAAGACTTTCCCTTATGTCATTAAACACAAGAAGGGTAAAGAAGATGTTATTGCTAATGCATTGTCTCGACGTTATACTCTGTTTTCACAACTTGACTTTAAAATATTTGGTTTGGAGACCATCAAAGATCAATATGCGCATGATGCTGAATTTAAAGATGTATTGCAGAATTTTATATAAGGTAGAACATGGAACAAGTTTGTCGTTAATGATGGATTTGTGTTTCGTACTAACAAGCTATGCATTCCAGCTAGCTCCGTTCGTCTTTTGTTGTTGCAGGAGGCACATGGAGGAGGACTAATGGGACAGTTTGGCATGAAGAAGATGGAGGATATACTTGCTACGCAATTCTTTTGGCCAAAGATGAGACGTGATGTTGAGCGTTTTGTTGCTCGCTGCACTACATGTCAAAAACTAAGTCACGACTCAATCCTCATGGTTTATATATGCCTTTGCCTGTACCTAGTGTTCCTTGGGAAGATATATCTATGGACTTTGTTTTAGGTTTACCTCGAACAAAGAAGGGGAGGGATAGCATATTTGTTGTCGTGGATTGATTCTCGAAAATGGCACACTTTCTTCCATGTCATAAAAGCTATGATGCTATTAATGTTGCTGATTTGTTCTTTCGTGAAATTATTCGCTTGCATGGTGTGCCAAATACTATTGTTTCAGATTGTGATACTAAATTTCATAGCCACTTTTGGAGATGTTTATGGGCGAAGTTGGGGACTAAACTGCTTTTTAGTACTACTTGTCACCCCCAAACTGATGGACAAACTGAAGTGGTAAATAGAACAATGTCTACTATGTTGAATTACTGAACATTATCTACTATGCTCAGGGTTGTTTTGAAGAATAATAAGAAAATGTGGGAAGAATGCTTGCCTCATATTGAATTTGCTTATAGTCGTTCATTGCATTCTACTACTAAGATGTGCCCTTTTGAAATTGTGTATGGTTTCCTACCTCGTGCACCTATTGATTTGTTGCCTGTTCCATCTTCGGAGAAGGTTAATTTTGATGCTAAACAACGTGCTGAATTGATCTTAAAGATGCATGAGTTAACTAAGGAAAATATTGAGCGCATGAATGCTAAATATAAACTTTCTGGAGATAAGGGAAGAAAACGTGTTGTCTTTGCACCTGGAGATCTTGTTTGGTTACATTTGCGTAAGGATAGGTTTCCTAATTTGCCCAAGTCAAAGCTAATGCCACGTGTTGATGGTCCTTTTAAGGTGTTAGAAAAAATA
The DNA here is from genome assembly GCF_018294505.1 of Triticum aestivum. Taxonomy (NCBI): domain Eukaryota; kingdom Viridiplantae; phylum Streptophyta; class Magnoliopsida; order Poales; family Poaceae; genus Triticum; species Triticum aestivum. The sequence goes on along the minus strand of NW_025229218.1, from coordinate 9,228 downwards.
AATGATAATGCATATAAACTTGAGTTGCCTGCAGATTTTGGCGTTAGTCCCACTTTTAACATTGCAGATTTGAAGCCTTACTTGGGTGAGGAAGATGAGCTTCCCTCGAGGACGACTTCAATTCAAGAAGGGGAGGATGATGAGGACATCACTGACAATGTGATGAGGACATCAATGCCATTGTTACACCCACAGCCCCTGCTACTATACATACTGGACCGATTACTAGAGCTCGCGCGTGCCAATTAAATTACCAGGTACTTTCGTTGCTTGGTAGTGATTCTAATGTTCATGAGAATATGATGATGCCTAAATTGGATACATTTGTTTTGCTTACAAATTAAGGGACTAGCTTCAAGAAGGATGAACATTGGAGCAAGAACAAGCATGGAGTTGATGGCACGCGCAAGGGAGACAAGAACATAGTTTCAAGTGATGATTTCAGGACTATGAAGCCACCATAATGAGTGCATGAAGCCTTGGACGAAATATACAAGATGCCACTTCATAATTTTCGTCCAGAGGCTATTCTAGGTGCTGCGTCACCTTATTTTTGGGCCAGGCCCATGTAATTTCGAAATACTTCAATATAGGCTGTTTTTAGAGTCCGTATGTGTGGGGAAACAAGAGTTAGGGTTGGTTTCGGACCCCTCCTCCAAGGGCCACGAAATTCCCCCCTCTTCCTCCATATATACAGCCCTTAGGGCATCGTTTAGACTTTGGGTTTTGTTTAGATTAAAGTTCGCCATAGCTGCAACTTCGCGTACTTCGTTTGTGTTCAACGACCAGACAAAGGCGTCACAGAACCCCACCTTGATCAATAAAGATTTCCTCTTATATTCGCAATATCCAGATTGCAATCTTAGTTTTTTGCTTGTTCTTTGTTTGCCTGCAGGAAACAGACCTTCGTGGTCAGGTTGATCTTGCTCCGGCATGGTCAATAACCTCTCGGAATTGGTTTAGCGATTGCTAACGCGCGACATCCTCGCACGTTCGTAATCGGATCGTCAAAGTCGACTTCCTCCAAAACGTTAGCCACCATCTCATCGAAAGACGGGACACCTTTGCCTCTATCAAGTGGTATCAGATTTCCAGGTTGCTCGGTGATATTTTACGGTTTTTCGTAGTTTAGATCGAGTCTGTTCTTCATACCTACAGTCCATGAAAAGGCCACAAAAAAATTTAGGTTTAGTTCACCATATCCGAACCAGTCTGAGCCTTTGCATAGTTTTTCAGTATTTTGCTTTGTTGAATTTGCGGTTGCATCATCGTGTCAAGTTGCTGGTCTTAGCGTCTAGTCCCTTAGAGTTTCGAGTTCTACACAAGTTGTCACGCCGGCGCCGTACCATCGTCATCGCTCTTGCCATATACCACTAACATATTCCTTACCACTGCCATATACATCCGCCTGTCCACCACCAATCCGAGTCCACATATACCACCAATCCGAGTCCACATATACATCGCCCTGTCCACCACCAATCCGAGTCCACATATACATCCGCCTGTCCACCACCAATCCGAGTCCACATATATATATCTGCATGCCCACCACCAATTAGAGTTCTTTCCATATTAGGTTTTTTTTCGAGATACTTTTATTTTCCGTTTTGTGTTTCGTTGCGTGAGTAGGTCTTGAAAAAAAAAGTCTGGAGACCCCTGGCAGTTTTTAGGCCAAAATTTCAGCTACCGAAAATATTTTTCCCTATCCTATTTTTAGGATTTTCTGAGTCTTTTGAGCCACGTTCCATCATAGTGATTTTTTGTCGCACTTTTTCGTCGTCACTGCCCTGATTTCCGAAAAAATAGTCAAAAAAAATTCGTGCCCATCCTGTCATTTTGACTTGGGAAGAGTTTTAAGACAATCGCCATTATAGTGATTTTTCGCAAAAAAAGAGGAGCGCAAAAAAAACAGAGCGAAACAAAAAATTCCAGAGTGTGCTTTTCCCTTGTTTACGTGCAGCGCCGTTATTTTGTTAGTGTTCTAGGCTCGCGTCTCTAGCACGGTCTAGCCTAGGACTAGCACAGTACCGTCGTTGAGCGTTTATTCAACTTTGCATCTCTGAATTGATTATTGCTGACCCTTTTTGCTACCATATTATAAGCCTTCCTAGCTCCACATACATCTACGTCGTGCATTGACTCTCCCTGGTAATCACTCTATCCAAGCTTTGAGGGTTTTGACTACACCGGTTGCCGATCACCACCTGCTGCTTGGTAAGAACTGGTAAGAATTTGAGATTTGCTTGACGGATTTGTGACGCCCCACCACCACCATTTTCTAGTAGTCTGTAGGATCATATTCTTGTGTGTTTCTATTGCTGCTAACCATGGCAGGATGACAAGCCGATGAGACTGACTGGGAGAACATGACGAATAAGGAGTTGCATGATAAATTCCAGCAAATGATGACTGAACAAGTGCAAGATGTGCTAAACAATTTTGAAGAGGCCATGGATAAGATAACTGGCCTTGAGAAGACGTTTGAAACAAAGCTTGATAACAGATTTAATGAACTGCTTGCGCGTCTTCCACAAACACCACCGGCTGCACCTGCCGCACCTCTGCCACAACAACAACAACGACTACCTCCACGTCGCGAAACAGCCCTCCGCCGACCGAGCCGTGTCACTCTTGAGCCTGGCCAAACTGATGGTGCTGCTGTTGATACTTCTATGGCTCCTGCTGCTGATGAGGAGGAGGATGATTATGCGGAAGATTACGAGGATGTGGTTGATCAAAATCAGAACTACGTGCAACCACCAGCACTCAGTCGTCCACATGCAAATAATCGCAATGGTAGGGCTGCATTACCAGCTCAGGTATGAGATCATGACCATCTTCCTAAACTAAAATTGAATATTCCACCATTTGAGGGTAGATATGTTCCTGATATATATCTTACTTGGGAGTTAGAAACCGAACAATGTTTTACATGTTTAGAATATCCCGAGGAGAGACGTGTTGCTGCTGCACTTATTGCTTTCAGTAGTTTTGCTTGTGTGTGGTGGTTTGAACATCGTAGATTATATCCGAATAATATTCCAACTACTTGGGCTGCTTTGAAAACTGCTATGCGTACTCGTTGGGTTCCACCATATTACCAACATGAATTACTTCAAAAATTGCAGCATTTAAGACAAGGAAAAAATTCTGTAGAGGAATATTATCAGGAATTACAAACTGGCATGATTAGATGTGGTATTGTTGAGGATAATGAAGCTATGCTTGCACATTTTATGGGTGGATTAAATAGAGAGATTCAGACCATTCTAGAGTATAAGGAATATAATAATATCACTCGTTTATTCCATCATGCTTGTAAAGCTGAACGTGAAGTGTAGGATCGACGAGCTGATAGAGGCCAAGGTGTCCCGTCTTTCGATGAGATGATGGATATCGGTTTGGTGGAAGTCGACTTTGACGATCCGACTACGAACGTGCGATGACGTCGCGCCTTAGCAATCGCTAAACCAACTCCGAGAGGTTATTGACCACGCCGGAGCACGATCAACCTGACCACAAGGGTCTGTTTCCTGCGAGCAAACGAAGAACAAGCAAGAAACTAAGATTGCAATCTGGATATTGCGAATATAAGATGAAACCTTTATTGATCAAGGTGGGGTTCTGTGACGCCTTTGTCTGGTTGTTGAACACAAACGAAGTACGCGAAGTTGCAGCTATGGCGAACTTTTAATCTAAACAAAACCCCCAAAGTCTAAACGACGCCCTAAGGGCTGTATATATGGAGGAAGAGGGGGAAATTTCGTGGCCCTTGGGGAAGGGGTCCGAAACCAACCCTATCTCTTGTTTCCCCACACATACGGACTCTAAAAAGAGCCTATACTCAAGTATTTCGAAATTACATGGGCCTGGCCCAATAATAAGGTGACGCAGCACCTAGAATAGCCTCTGGACGAAAGTTATGAAGTAGCATCTTGTATATTTCGTCCAAGGCTTCATGCACGCATTATGGTGGCTTCAATGTCCTGAAATCATCACTTGTAACTCCGTTCTTGTCCCCCATGCGCATGCCATCATCTCCATGCTTGTTCTTGCTCCAATGTTCATCCTTCTCAAAGCTAGGCCCTTCATTTGTAAGCAAAACAAATGTATCCAATTTAGGCAGCATCATATTCTCATGAACATTAGAATCATTACCAAGAAACGAAAGTACCTGGTAATTTAATTGGCGTGCGCGAGCTCTAGTAATTGGTCCAGTATGTATAGGAGCAGGGGCTGTGGGTGTAACAATGGTATTGATGTCCTCATCACGAGCATTGGCGCGAACTAACTTTTCTGCAGGTCGACCTTCATCATGGACACCATGTGCATCCTCTACTTCCACTGCACCATCACCTCCATCCGGTGCCACCTCCAACCGTGATACAAGAAAGCAGGCACAACCACCACTATCTGCCAAGAGCACACCTGCCGGGCCTGCACAGAGCTCTTCCTCTTCCATGGCATCAACAGGGCACACAAGTGATATTATTTGTTGTCGTTGTAAGGGAAGAGGTCATTATGCGAGAGAATGGAAATCTCAGCGTGTGATGATTGGTACTGAGGATGGTGGGTATGAGTCCGCTAGTGACTATGATGTGGAGACTTTGGCTCTTATTACACGTGAAGAACACGGTGGAGATGATTCTGAACATGAGACGCAATACATGGCTCCTGAAGATGCTGACAGGTATGAATGTTTAGTTGCTCAACATGTTTTGAGTGTGCATGTTACACAAGCTGAGCAAAATCAGAGGCATAATTTGTTCCATACAAAGGGAGTTGTGAAGGAACGTTCTGTTCGCGTCATCATTGATGGAGGGAGCTGCAACAACTTGGCTAGCATGGAGATGGTGGACAAGCTATGTCTCACCACAAGACCACATCCACATCCTTATTACATCCAATGGTTCAACAACAGCGGCAAGGTTAAGGTAACACGTACTGTTCGTGTGCATTTTAGTATCTCTACATATGCTGATTATGTTGATTGTGATGTGGTACCTACGGAAGCATGTTCCTTATTACTTGGTAGACCATGGCAATTTGATAAAAATTCTGTACACCATGGTAGAAACAATCAGTATACTCGTGTTCATAAGGATAAAAATATTACTTTGCTTCCTATGACACCTGATTCCATTTTGAAAGATGATATTAATAGAGCTAATAAAGCAAAACAGGAGAAAAATAAGAGTGAAAATCAGATTGTGGCAAAATAGTTTGAGCAACAAATGAACCCTAATAATAAACCATCTAGTGTTGCTTCTGAAATTAAATTGAAAAGTGCATGTTTACTTGCCACCAAATCTAATATTGATGAGCTCGATTTTAGCAAATCTGTTTGCTATGCTTTTGTGTGCAAAGAGGCATTATTTTCATTCGAGGACATGCCTTCCTCTTTGCCCCCTGCTGTCACTAACATTTTGCAGGAGTTCGCTGATGTCATTCCGCAAGACATGCCACCGGGATTACCACCTATTCGCGGGATTGAGCATCAAATTGTCTTAATTCCCGGTGCATCGCTACCCAACCATGCACCATACCGTATCAATCCAGAGGAGACGAAGGAGATTATGCGTCAAGTACAGGAGCTGCTCGACAAAGGTTATATACGCGAATCTCTTAGTCCTTGTGCTGTTCCTATTATACTAGTTCCTAAAAAGGTTGGTACGTCGTGTATGTGTGTTGATTGTAGATGCATTAATAATATTACTATTTGTTATCGTCATCCTATTCCTAGGCTAGATGATATGCTTGATGAATTGAGTGGCTCTACAATATTGTCCAAAGTTGATTTGCGTAGTGGATACCATCAAATTCGTATGAAATTGGGAGACGAATGGAAAACAACATTTAAAACTAAGTTTGGTTTATATGAGTGGTTAGTCATGCCTTTTGGGTTAACTAATGCACCTAGTACTTTCATGAGACTAGTGAACGAAGTCCTATGTGCTTTTATTGGACGATTTGTGGTAGTCTATTTTGATGATATACTGATTTATAGCAAATCTTTGGAAGAATATTTGGAACATTTATTTGCTGTTTTTATTGTTCTACGTGATGCACGTTTGTTTGGTAACCTTGGGAAGTGCACCTTTTGCACCGACCGAGTATCTTTTCATGGCTATGTTGTTACTCCACAGGGAATTGAAGTTGATAAAGCCAAGATTGAAGCTATTGAGAGTTGGCCGCAGCCCAGAACGGTCACACAAGTGAGGAGTTTTCTTGGACTCGCTGCTTTCTATAGGCATTTTGTGAGAGATTTTAGCACCATTGCTGCACCTCTCAATGAGCTTACAAAGAAGGATGTGCCTTTTGTTTGGGGTACCGCACAGGAAGAAGCCTTCACGGTATTGAAAGATAAGTTGACACATGCTCCTTTACTCCAACTTCCTGATTTTAATAAGACTTTTGAGCTTGAATGTGATGCTAGTGGAATTGGCTTAGGAGGTGTGTTATTACAAGATGGCAAACCTGTTGCATACTTTTCTGAAAAATTGAGTGGGCCTAGTCTGAATTATGCTACTTATGATAAAGAATTATATGCTCTTGTTCGGGCTTTAGAGACATGGCAACATTATTTATGGCCCAAAGAATTTGTTATACATTATGATCTGAATCTTTGAAACATATTAGAAGTCAAGCTAAACTGAATCGTAGACATGCTAAATGGGTTGAATTCATTGAGACTTTCCCTTATGTCATTAAACACAAGACGGGTAAAGAAAATTTTATTACTGATGCATTGTCCCGTCGTTATACTATGCTTTCACAACTTGACTTCAAAATATTTTGTTTGGAGACCATCAAAGATCAATATGTGCATGATGCTGATTTTAAAGATGTAATGCAGAATTGTAAAGAAGGGAGAACATGGAACAAGTTCGTTATTAGTGATGGCTTTGTGTTCCGTGCTAACAAGCTATGCATTCCAGCTAGCTCTGTTCGTCTTTTGTTGTTGCTGGAGACGCATGGAGGAGGATTAATGGGACACTTTGGCCTAAAGAAGACGGAGGAAGTACTTGATACCCATTTCTTTTTACCAAAGATGAGACGGGATGTTGAGCGTTTTGTTGCTCGCTGCACTACATGTCAAAAAGCTAGGTCACGACTCAATCCTCATGGTTTATATATGCCTTTGCCTGTACCTAGTGTTCCTTGGGAGGATATATCTATGGACTTTGTTTTAGGTTTACCTTGAACAAAGAAGGGGAGGGATAGCATATTTGTTGTCGTGGATAGATTCTCAAAAATTGCACACTTTATACCTTGTCATAAAAGCGACGATGCTGTTAATGTTGCTTATTTGTTCTTTCATGAAATTATTCCCTTGCATGGTGTGCCAAATACTATTGTTTCAGATCGTGATACTAAATTTCTTAGCCACTTTTGGAGATGTTTATGGGCTAAGTTGGGGACTAAACTGCTTTTTAGTAATACTTGTCACCCCCAAACTGATGGTCAAACTGAAGTAGTCAATAGAACATTGTCTACTATGCTTAGGGCTGTTTTGAAGAATAATAAGAAAATGTGGGAAGAATGCTTGCCTCATATTGAATTTGCTTATAATCGTTTGTTGCATTCTACTACTAAGATGTGCCCTTTTGAAATTGTGTATGGTTACCTACCTCGTGCACCCTTTAATTTGTTGCCTCTTCCATCTTCGAATAAGGTTAATTTTGATGCTAAACAACGTGCTGAATTGATCTTAAAATGCATGAGTTAACTAAGGAAAACTTTGAGCTTATGAATGCTAAATATAAACTTGCTGGAGATAAGGGTAGAAAACGTGTTGTCTTTGCACCTGGAGATCTTGTTTGGTTACATTTGCGTAAGGATAGATTTCCTGATTTGCGCAAATCAAAGCTAATGCCACGTGCTGATGGTCCATTTAAGGTGTTAGAGAAAATAAATGAGAACGCATATAAACTTGAGCTGCCTGCAGATTTTGGGCTTAGTCCCACTTTTAACATTGCAGATTTGAAGCCCTATTTGGGTGAGGAAGATGAGCTTCTGTCGAGAACGACTTCATTTCAAGAAGGGGAGGATGATGAGGACATCAATACCATTGTTACACCCACAGCCCCTACTGATACATATACTGGACCAATTACTAGAGCTCGCGCAGGCCAATTAAATTTTCAGGTATTTTCGTTTCTTGGTAATGATTCTAATATTCATGAGAATATGATGCTGCCTAAATTGGATACATTTGTTTTGCTTACAAATGAAGGGCCTGGCATGGATAAGAGGGATGAACACTGGAGCAAGACCAAGCATGGAGAGGATGGCATGCGCAAGGGGAATAAGAACGGAGTTACAAGTGATGATTTCAGGACTTTGAAGCCGCCATAATGAGTGCATGAGGCCTTGGACAAAATATACAAGATACCACTTCATATATTTCGTCCAAAGACTATTCTAGGTGCCGCGTCACCTTATTATTGGGCCAGGCCCATGTAATTTCGAAATACATAAGTATAGGCTTTTTTTAGAGTCCGTATGTGTGGGGAAATAAGAGATAGGGTTGGTTTCGGACCCCTTCCCCAAGGGCCACGAAATTCCCCCTCTTCCTCCATATATACAGCCCTTAGGGCACCGTTTAGACTTTGGGTTTTGTTTAGAGTAAAGTTTGCCATAGCTGCAACTTCGCGTACTTCATTTGTGTTCAACGACCAGACAAAGGCGTCACAGAACCCCAGCTTGATCAATAAAGCTTTCCTCTTATATTCGCAATATCCAGATTCCAATCTTAGTTCCTTGCTTGTTCTTCGTTTGCCTGCAGGAAACAGACCTTCGAGGTCAGGTTGATCGTGCTCCGGCGTGGTCAATAACCTCTCAGAGTTGGTTTAGCGATTGCTAAGGCGCGACGTCCTCGCGCGTTCGTAGTCGGATCGTCAAAGTCGACTTCCTCCAAAACGATAGCCACCATCTCATCAAAAGATGGGACACCTTTGCCTATATCAGATGGCAAACCTGTTGCACACTTTTCTGAAAAATTGAGTGGGCCTAGTCTGAACTATTCTACTTATGATAAAGAATTATATGCTCTTATTCGGAACATAGAAACATGACAACATTGTTTATGGCCCAAAGAATTTGTTATACATTCTGATCATGAAACTTTGAAACACATTAAAAGTCAAGCAAAACTGAACCGTCGACATGCTAAATGGGTTGAATTCATTGAGGCTTTTCCTTATGTCATTTAACACAAGAAGG
>NW_025229217.1:0-26276 GCF_018294505.1 Triticum aestivum | reverse complement strand
AAACAGCTACATGATAAATTTCAGCAAATGATGAGTGGACAGGTGCAAGATGTGCTAAACAGATTTGACGAGGCCATGGAGAAGATAGATGGCATTGAGAAGACGTTCGAAACAAAGCTTGATAGCAAGTTTAATGAATTGCTCACGCATTTTCCACCACCACCGCCGGCTGCACCTATCGCACCTCTGCAACAACAACAACAACGCCTCCTTCCGAATCAGTATGGACGAGCGAAGAGTGTTCCTATTGAGGATGGCCAAACTTCTGGTGCTGCTGTTCCTGTTGTTGATGCTTCTTTGGCTCGTGCTACTGCTGCTGCTAGTACCCAGGAGGATGATGAGTATGCCGGCGATTATGAGGATGAGGTTGATCAAAATCCGAACTACGTGCAGCCACCAGCACCACCACCAGTAGGTCGACCTCAGGTATATATTCGTAATGGTAGGCCTGCACCACCACCTCGGGTACGAGATGATGTCCATATTCCTAAACTGAAATTGAACATTCCACCATTTGAGGGTAGATATGTTCCTTATATATATCTTACTTGGGAGTTAGAAACTGAACAACGTTTTACATGTTTACAATATCTCGAGGAGAGACGGGTTGCTGCTGCTGTTTGTGCTTTCACTAGTTTTGCATGTGTCTGGTGGTCTGAACATTGTAGATTATATCCTATTCCAACTACTTGGGCTGCTTTGAAAACTGCTATGCATACGCGTTGGGTTCCACCATATTATCAACGTGAATTGCTTCAAAAATTGCAGCGTTTAAGACAAGGGAAAAATTCTGTAGAAGAATATTATCAGGAATTACAAACTGGCATGATTCGATGTGGTATTGTTGAGGAGAATGAAGCTATGCTTGCATGTTTTCTGGGTGGATTAAATAGAGAGATTTAGACCATTCTAGACTATAAGGAGTATACTACTATCACTCGTTTATTCCATCTTGCTTGTAAAGCTGAACGTGAAGTGCAGGATCGACAAGCATTGGCGCGAACTAACTTTTCTGCAGGCCGACCTTCATCATGGACACCGCGTGCATCTTCTACTTCAACTGCACCAGCACCTCAATCAGGTGCCTCCTCCAGCCGTGACACAAGAAAACAGGCACAACCACCATTATCTGCCAAGAGCGCACCTGCCGAGCCTGCACAGAGTTCTTCTTCTTCCAGGGCATCAACAGGGCACACAAGTGATATTATTTGTCGTCATTGTAAGGGAGGAGGTCATTATGCGAGAGAATGCAAATCTCCGCGTGTGATGATTGCTACCGAGGGTGGTGGATATGAGTCCGCTAGTGACTATGATGAGGAGACTTTGGCTCTTATTACACGTGAAGAACATGGTGGAGATGATTCTGATCATGAGACGCAATACATGGCTCCTGAAGACGCTGACAGGTATGAATGTTTAGTTGCTCAACGTGTTTTGAGTGTGCAGGTCACACAAGCTAAGCAAAATCAGAGGCACAATTTGTTCCATACCAAGGGAGTTGTGAAGGAACGTTCTGTGCACGTCATAATAGATGGAGGGAGCTGCAACAACTTGGCTAGCATGGAGATGGTGGAGAAGCTTTCTCTCACCACAAGACCACATCCACATCCTTACTACATCCAATGGTTCAACAACAGCGGCAAGGTTAAGGTAATATGTAATGTTCATGTGCATTTTAGTATCTCTACATATGCTGATTATGTTGATTGTGATGTGGTACCTATGCAAGCATGTTCCTTATTACTTGGTAGACCATGGCAATTTGATAAAAATTCTATACACCATGGTATAAACAATCACTATACTCTTGTTCATAAGGATAAAAATATTACTTTGCTTCCTATGACTCCTGATTCCATTTTGAAAGATGATATTAATAGAGCTAATAAAGCAAAACAGGAGAAGAATAAGAGTGAAAATCAGATTGTGGCAAAAGAATTTGAGCAACAAATGAAGCCTAATAATAAACCATCTAGTGTTGCTTCTAAAATTAAATTGAAAAGTGCATGCTTATTTGCCACCAAATCTGATATTGATGAGCTAGATTTCAACAAATCTGTTCGCTATGCTTTTGTGTGCAAAGAGGCATTATTTTCATTCGAGGACGTGCCTTCCTCTTTGCCTCCTGCTGTCACTAACATTTTGCAGGAGTTTGCTGACGTCTTTCCACAAGACATGCCACCGGGATTACCGCCTATTCGAGGGATTGAGCATCAGATTGACTTAATTCCCGGTGCTTCACTGCCAAACCATGCACCATACCGTACCAATCCAGAGGAGACGAAGGAGATTATGCGTCAAGTACAAGAGCTTCTCGACAAAGGTTATATACGCGAATCCCTTAGTCCTTGTGCTGTTCCTATTATTCTAGTGCCGAAAAAGGATGGTACATCACGTATGTGTGTTGATTGTAGAGGCATTAATAATATTACTATTCATTATCATCATCCTATTCCTAGGCTAGATGATATGCTTGATGAATTGAGTGGCTCTACAATATTCTCCAAAGTTGATTTGCGTAGTGGATACCATCAAATTCGTATGAAATTGGGAGATGAATGGAAAACAGCATTTAAAACTAAGTTTGGATTATATGAGTGGTTAGTCATGCCTTTTGGGTTAACTAATGCACCTAGTACTTTCATGAGATTAATGAACGAAGTTTTACGTGCTTTCATTGGACGATTTGTGGTAGTTTACTTTGATGACATATTGATTTATAGCAGATCTTTGGAAGAACATTTGGAACATTTACGTGCTGTTTTTATTGCTCTACGTGATGCACGTTTGTTTGGTAACCTTGGGAAGTGCACCTTTTGCACCGACCGAGTATCTTTTCTTGGCTATGTTGTTACTCCACAGGGAATTTAAGTTGATAAAGCCAAGATTGAAGCTATTGAGAGTTGGCCGCAGCCCAAAACGGTCACACAAGTGAGGAGTTTTCTTGGCCTCGCTGGATTCTATAGGCGTTTTGTGAGAGATTTCAGCACCATTGCTGCACCTCTCAATGAGCTTACAAAGAAAGATGTGCCTTTTCTTTGGGGTACCGCACAGGAAGAAGCCTTCACGGTATTGAAAGATAAGTTGTGATGAGGACATGACTACCTTGGATATGACCAAAAATATTGCATATATGCATATTTGTCAGGTGATTTCTAGTGCAAACTATTCAATAATCTATTTATGTTATCCAGAACAAAAATACTTCACACACTTTTGTGTTTTGTCTAATTGCAGGTGTATGGGACATTTGTACAATCCACATATGAAGATAAGGAAGAAAGAGATCTTTATTTGCTGTCCAAAAAGTTCTCTCACGTCACCTTTGGCCCAAGAGAAGATAGAGTCCAAGTCTCTCACGTTCTGGATTCAGATTCGGACTGCACAGACACACCTGACTCAAAACGCACACAAGTTTTTCATACGGACTCCGAATTGGGTGATTCTTTTTTTGTTGGAAACTAGATTTCGTGCACTTTCCAACCCAATTGGAATCACCTTCAAATTCGTCCGGAGCGTTGAGTTGTGGACGAAACAATCTGATGCTGCAGCAGAATCCGAGTCAAACTACAAGTCCAAAGGTGTTACATCACCTCCACTTGGGCCCATTGGCCTTGTACGACCTAGATTTAGTTTTAGGCTGCCTTGGGACGTCCTCCCACCTCCTTGGCCGCCACCCCTTGCTCCTATATAAGTAGATCCATCTAGTAGCTTTTCCTTGGGATTTGTTTAGTTAAAAGTTAGCCATTGCAACTTCGTGTACTTCGTTTGTGTCCAACGACCAGACCAAGACCGCTTACGGATCCCCATCGTTATCAATACCTCATATATATTTGCAATATTCAGATTGCTTTATCATATTCTTGCTCGTTCTTCGATTGCTTGCAGGAATAGACTTTTGTGGTCAGGCTGACCGTGCTTCCGGCATCGTCAGTAACCTCAGGAGATTGGTTTAGCGATTGCTAAGGCGCAACGTCGTGCACGTTTGTAGTCGGATCGTCAAAGTCGTCTCCACCAAATCGATAGTTATCATCTCATCGAAAGATCGGGACACCCCCGCCTCTATCAGAGTGGCTCTACAATATTCTCCAAAGTTGATTTGCGTAGTGGCTACCATCAAATTCGTATGAAATTGGGAGATGAATGGAAAACAGCATTTAAAACTAAGTTTGGATTATATGAGTGGTTAGTCATGCCTTTTGGGTTAACTAATGCACCTAGTACTTTCATGAGATTAATGAACGAAGTTTTACGTGCTTTCATTGGACGATTTGTGGTAGTTTACTTTGATGACATATTGATTTATAGCAGATCTTTGGAAGAACATTTGGAACATTTACGTGCTGTTTTTATTGCTCTACGTGATGCACGTTTGTTTGGTAACCTTGGGAAGTGCACCTTTTGCACCGACCGAGTATCTTTTCTTGGCTATGTTGTTACTCCACAGGGAATTGAAGTTGATAAAGCCAAGGTTGAAGCTATTGAGAGTTGGCCGCAGCCCAAAACGGTCACACAAGTGAGGAGTTTTCTTGGCCTCGCTGGATTCTATAGGCGTTTTGTGAGAGATTTCAGCACCATTGCTGCACCTCTCAATGAGCTTACAAAGAAAGATGTGCCTTTTCTCTGGGGTACCGCATAGGAAGAAGCCTTCACGGTATTGAAAGATAAGTTGACACATGCTCCTTTACTCCAACTTCCTGATTTTAATAAGACTTTTGAGCTTGAATGTGATGCTAGTGGAATTGGATTAGGAGGTGTGTTATTACAAGATGGCAAACCTGTTGCATACTTTTCTAAAAAATTGAGTGGGCCTAGTCTGAATTATTCTACTTATGATAAAGAATTATATGCTCTTGTTCGGACTTTAGAAACATGGCAACATTATTTATGGCCCAAAGAATTTGTTATACATTCTGATCATGAATCTTTGAAACATATTAAAAGTCAAGCTAAACTGAATCGTAGACATGCTAAATTGGTTGAATTCATTGAGACTTTCCCTTATGTCATTAAACACAAGAAGGGAAAAGAAAATAAGTGCTTCTACTGCAAAGGAAATGGTCACCGGAAGCGGAGTTACCCCAAATATTTGGCGGATAAGAAGGATGGCAAAGTGAACAAGGGTATATTTGATATATAGGTTATTGATGTGTACCTTACTAGTGTTTATAGTAGCCCCTGGGTATTTGATACTTGTTCGGTTGCTAAGATTAGTAACCCGAAACAGGAGTTGCAGAATAAACAGAGACTAGTTGAGAGTGAAATGACGATGTGTGTTGGAAGTGGTTCCAAGATTTATATGATCATCATCGCATACTCCCTATACTTTCGAGATTAGTGTTGAACCTAAATAAATGTTATTTGGTGTTTGCATTGAGCATAAATATGATTAGATCATGTTTATTGCGATACGATTATTCATCTAAGATAGTGAATAAATTGTTATTCTGTTTACATGAATAAAACCTTCTATGGTCATACACCCAATGTTGATGGTTTATTTAATCTTGATCATAGTGATACACATATTCATAATATTGATGCCAAAAGATGCAAAGTTGATAATGATAGTGCAACATATTTGTGGCACTGCCGTTTGGGTCATATCGGTGTAAAGCGCATGAAGAAACTCCATAAAGATGGACTTTTGGAATCACTTGATTATGAATCATTTGATGCTTGCGAACCGTGCCTTATGGGCAAGATGACTAAAACTCTGTTCTCTGGAACAATGGAATGAGCTAGTGACTTATTAGAAATAATACATACTGATGTATGCGGTTCAATGAGTGTTGATGCTCGTGGCGGGTATCGTTATTTTCTGACCTTCACAGATGGTTTAAGCAGATATGGGTGTATCTACTTAATGAAACACAAGTCTGAAACATTTGAAAAGTTCAAAGTGTTTCAGAGTGAAGTGGAGAATCATCGTAACTAGAAAATAAAAATTTCTACGATCTGGTCGTGGAGGAGAATATTTGAGTTACGAGTTTGGCCTTCATTTAAAACAATGTGGAATAGTTTCACAGCTGACGCCACCTGGAACACCACAACGTAATGGTGTGTCCGAACATCGTAACCGCACTTTATTAGATATGGGGCAATCTATGATGTCTCTTACCGATTTACCACTATCGTTTTGGGGTTATGCATTAGAGACAGCTACATTCACGTTAAACAGGGCACCATCGAAATCCGTTTGAGACGACGCCTTATGAACTGTGGTTTGGCAAGAAACCAAAGTTTTCATTTCTTAAAGTTTGGGGCTGTGATGCTTATGTGAAAAAGCTTCAACCTGATAAGCTCAAACCCAAATTGGAGAAGTGCATCTTCATAGGATACCCAAAGGAAGCTATTGGGTACACCTTCTATCATAGATCCGAAGGCAAGATATTCGTTGCTAAAAATGGATCCTTTCTAGAGAAGGAGTTTCTCTCAAAAGAAGTGAGTGGGAGAAAAGTAGAACTTGATGAGGTAATTGTACCTTCTCCCGAATTGGATAGTAGTTCATTAGAGAAATCAGTTCTAGTGATTCATATACCAATTAGTGAGGAAGCTAATGATGATGATCATGAAACTTCAGACCAAGTTACTACCGAACCTCGTAGGTCAACCAGAGTATGGTCCGCACCAAAGTGGTACGGTAATCCTATTATGGAAGTCATGTTAGACCATGATGAACCTAAGAACTATGAGGAAGCGATGATGAGCCCAGATTCCGCGAAATGGCTTGAGGCCATGAAATCTGAGATGGGATCCATGTATAAGAACAAAGTATGGACTTTGGTGTACTTGCCTGATGATCGGCAAGCCATATTAAATAAATGGATCTTCAAAAGGAAGACAGACACTGATAGTAGTGTTACTATCTACAAAGCTCGACTTGTCACAAAAAGGCTTTTGACAAGTTCAAGGTGTTAACTACAATGAGATTTTCTCAACTGTTGTGATGCTTAAATCCGTCCGAATCATGTTAGCAGTATTTTATGAAATCTGGCAAATGGATGTCAAAACTGCATTCCTTAAATGGATATTTCTTAAAGAAGAGTTGTATATGATGCAACCAGAAGGTTTTGTCAACCCTAAAGGTGCTAACAAAGTGTGCAAGCTCCAGTGATACATCTATGGACTGGTGCAAGCATCTCGGAGTTGGAATATACGCTTTAACGAGTTGATCAAATCATATAGTTTTATACAGACTTGTGGTGAAGCTTGTATTTACAGGAAAGTGAGTGGGAGCACTACAGCCTTTCTGATAAGTATATGTGAATGACATATTGTTGATCAAAAATAATGTAGAATTTTCTGGAAAGCATAAAGGAGTGTTTGAAAGGAGTTTTTCAAAGAAAGACCTCAGTGAAGCTGCTTACACATTGAGCATCAAGATCTATAGAGATAGATCAAGACGCTTGATAAGATTTTTCAATGAGTACATACCTTGATAAGATTTTGAAGTAGTTCAAAATGGAACAGTCAAAGTAGGAGTTATTGCCTGTGTTGCAAGGTGTGAAGTTGAGTAAGACTCAAAACCCGACCATGGCAGAAAATCGAAAGAGAATAAAAAGTCATTCCCTATGCCTTAGTCATAGGGTCTATAAAGTATGCTATGCTATGTACCAGACCTATTGTGTATCTCATCAGGAGTTTGGCAAGAGGGCACAATAGTGTTCTAGGAGTAGATCACTGGACAACGGTCAAAATTATCCTTAGTGGAATAAGGAAATATTTCTCGGTTATGGAGGTGATAAAGAGTTCATCATAAAGAGTTACATCGATGCAAGCTTTGGCACCGATCTGGATGACTCTAAGTCTCGATCTAGATACATATTGAAAGTGGGAGTGAGAGAGTCCTGGAAATGGGGGTGTCCGGATGACTGGACTGTGACCTTTGGCCGGACTCCTGGACTATGAAGATACAAGATTGAAGACTTCGTCCCATGTCCGGATGGGACTTTCCTTGGCGTGGAAGGCAAGCTTGGCGATACGGTATGTAGATCTCCTCCCATTGTAACTGACTCTGTGTAACCCTAGCCCTCTCTAGTGTCTATATAAACCAGAGAGTTTTAGTCTGTAGGACGAACAAAATCATACCATAGGCTAGCTTCTAGGGTTTAGCCTCTCTGATCTCGTGGTAGATCTACTCTGGTACTACCCATATCATCAATATTAATCAAGAAGGAGTAGGGTTTTACCTCCATCGAGAGGGCCCGGACCTGGGTAAAAACATCGTTCCCTTGTCTCCTGTTACCATCCGCCTAGACGCAGAGTTCGGGACCCCCTACCCGAGATCCGCCGATTTTGACACCGACATTGGTGCTTTCATTGAGAGTTCCTCTATGTCGTCACCTTTAGGCCCGATGGCTCCTCCGATCATCAACAACGACGCAGTCCAGGGTGAGATTTTTCTCGCCGACAGATCTTCGTATTTGGCGGCTTTGCACTGCGGGCCAATTCACTTGGCCATCTGGAGCAGATCGAAAGCTACGCCCCTGGCCATCAGGTCAGATTTGGAAGTTTGAACTACACGGCTGACATCCGCGGAGACTTGATCTTCGATGGATTCGAGCCACAGCCGAGCGCGCCGCACTGTCACGATGGGCATGATCTAGATCTGCCGCTGGACAGTGCCTAGAGGGCCGCTCCGGTGTCCGCTCCGACCCTTAGCTCGGAGCCGACTACAGCGACCGAGGACGGGTGGCTCGACACCACCTCGGGGGCTGCAATCTCTATGGCGATCGAGCCGAACATCAGTCTTGTCCTTTGCGAAGCTCACGACTCCAAGGTGCCAGACTCCTTTCCGGATTCCGAGCCTTCCGCACCCCTGCCGATCGAACCCGATTGGGCGCCGATCATGGAGTTCGCCGCCGCGAACATCTTTTAGCACTCGCCCTTTAGCGACATTCTGAATTCACTACAGTCTCTCTCTTTATCAGGAGAGCCCTGGCCGGACTACGGTCAGCAAGGTTGGGATGCGGACGACGAAGAGATTCGAAGCCCACCCACCACCCACTTCATAGCCACTGTCGATGATTTAACCGACATGCTCGACTTCGACTCCGAAGACATCGACGGTATGGACGCCGATGAAGGAGACGATCAAGAACCAGTGCCTATAGGGCACAGGAAACCCACCTCGTCATATGACATATACATGGTGGACACCCCAAAAGAAGGGAATGGCGATGGAACAACGGAGGATGACCCCTCCAAGAAACAGCCTAAGCGCCCACGTTAGCGGCGCCGCTCTAAATCCCGCCAAAGCAAAAACGGCGATTCTGGCACAGGAGATAATAACACCCCGGACAGTGCCGAAGACAACCCCCTCCAGCAGGATTTAGCACAGGAGGATGGAGAAGCCAGCCCTCATGAGAGAGTGGCAGACAGAGAGGTCGAGGACGATAATTACATGCCTCCCTCCGAAGACGAGGCAAGCCTCGACGACGACGAATTTGTCGTGCCTGAGGATCCCGTCGAACAAGAGCGTTTCAAATGCAGTCTTATGGCCACGGCAAGCAGCCTCAAGAAAAAAACAACAGCAGCTTAGAGCTGACCAAGACTTGCTAGCCGACAGATGGACTGAAGTCCTCGCTGCCGAAGAGTACGAACTCGAACGCCCCTCCAAGAGCTACCCAAAGCGCAGGCTGCTACCCCGATTAGAGGAGGAAGCAACTAAACCTACATCACCAACGTATGACGCGGCTGACCGGCCACCCCGTGGTCGGGACAGAGAGGCCTCTCGGCCATCAACTCAAGCCGCACCCCGGCACCGCCCAAAAAGTACCAAGGCACGGGGAAACGCGCCAGACCTGCAAGACATATTGGAGGACAAGGCAAGGAAAACAAGATCGATCTATGGATCGCGTGGGCGCCCCACGACATGTGACGATAACCGTCACGCCGGATATGGCAAATACGGCCAGGCCGAACACGGCAGGCAAAGCTCATATGAGCTACGTCGTGCTATAGCCCAGTACAGAGGCACCGCACACCCACTATGCTTCACAGATGAAGTAATGGATCATCAAATCCCAGAGGGGTTTAAACCCATCAACATCGAATCATACAATGGCACAACAGATCCTGCGGTATGGATAGAAGATTATCTCCTTCATATCCACATGGCCCGCGGTGATGATCTACATGCTATAAAATACCTCCCACTCAAACTTAAAGGACCAGCTCGGCATTGGCTTAACAGCTTGCTAGCAGAGTCAATCGGTTGCTGGGAGGATGTAAGTGCATCTAGTGCCCCTTAGTGATTTTGGTGTATTGAAGACTTATAGGTTAAGGGACTAATGCGTTTGTGAGTGTACACATGTCTATAAGTCTATGAGGAGTTTGATATTTACAGTGAAAGTCGACCCCTAAAAATGAATATCTTCGACTGAAGATTTTGGTATTCCTGAAGACTTTCATGAAGACTTTGAAAGTGAAGAAATTGGTGTGTCCGTGAAGACTTGATATTCATGCGAGGAATATGAAGCTTGAAGACTTTCGTTTTCATAGTTTTGTTTTTCTCTTTCTTGAGTCATAGGAAACACCGTACTGTTAAAGGGGGTCGAGGAAATACTAAGGAAAAATTTCCATGTGATGCTCAACTCAAAATCCTACACCTACCAAACCCTTCGAGTGAAGCCTTTGGAAATCTCATACAGTTCAGTCAATTTCTTCAGTGACAGAGACGAAGTTCTTCTGGTCGCTGAGGAATTTGTTCTGACTGAGGAGTTAGGAATTCGCCAGTGCGGATTGCCTACATAGTAAGGAACATGATAGCCCTGAGGAATTTGAGAGTCAAATTTCCGACCGTTGCTGTGCTGCGCGCCAGCTGTCCCAAAATATCTTATCCACCTAACGGTCATATCAGACAAGGGCATTTGTGTCTTATCATGTCGGGCTGCTCCCCAGGCTATAAATAGCCGCCCCCTACAACCACTAGCTGGTTGGCTGCTCCGAGAGAAACTGACACTTGTCATTTGAGAGCAACCCATCCTCCGAGGACTTTGAGCGAAAATCATCAAGTGAGGAAAACACAAACCCAAACACCTACAAACCCCAAAGTGATTGAGCATCACTGAAGAGATTGATACTGCGTGGATCCGACACTTGTTACCTTTGAAGATTGTGCTTCTTCCAGACGGTTAGGCGTCATGGTCTAGAGCGTCCAAGAGAATTTGTGGATCGCCGAGTGACCGAGTATGTGAAGGTTTGGAAGTTGCCTGAAGACTTACTACGAGTGATTGGATGAGGTCTGTGTGACCTTAGTTCAAGGAGAATACGGTGAGGACTTGGTGTCCTGAGCTGCGTGCTCAGCGACTGGGTGTCCGGTACTGTGTGTCCTCGAGTTTAAATACTCAGGCGCTCCAAACAGATGTACAACTGATACAACAGTTGGAACTGGTCTACCAAATCATTGTCTTCACCAACCTAACTGGTTCTATTTCCTCAACTCCTTCATTTCCTCATTACTGTGTTGAGTGATTGTTCATATCTGTGTTTGAAGACTTTGACTGAAGACTTTCTCAATTTCTTCAGTTCAATTTCTTCAGTCTGTTTGTCTTCATCTTGTGTTATCCTGTGATTACGCTTTCTGTACTCTGTGTTTGTCTTCATTTCATCATGATGACTATGTCTGTATACTGTTATGCTTACTTCTGAGTACTTATTCCACTGCAAGTAGTTCTTCGCTAAGGAATTTCCTCACCGACAAATTCCTCAGTGAAGAATTCATAAAAATCGCCTATTCACCCCCCCCCTCTAGTCGATATAACACACTTTCAATTGGTATCAGAGCAAGGTACTCCCTTGTTCTGTGTGATTTTGGTTTAATCACCTAGAGTTCTAGTTATGTCGACCGCAGGTATGATCAAGGTCTCCGCTGGGTGTCCTACCTTCGATGGCATGGACTACCCCTACTGGAAGAATAAGATGCGAATGCATCTTGAAGCAATTGACAATGATCTCTGGTACGTTGTGGAAAATGGTGTTCCCTCAGTCACACCTTCCCTGAATGCTGATGATGTGAAGAGATTCAAGCAACTCAATTCTCAAGCGAAGAGTATCATATGTGGCCATCTGAGCAAAGGACAGTATGGAAGAGTGAGTGCTTTGGAAACTGCTAAGCTTATCTGGGAAAGGCTCTCCAAAGTAAAGGAAGGAGTCTCAACTCAACGTGACTCTCGTGTTGACGTTCTTCGCAATCTCTTCAACCTCTTCAAAAGACTCGACAATGAAAATGTTCAGCAAACCTTCGATCGCCTCACTAATATCTCAAATGAGCTTCAAGCACTCGGTGCCACTGACATCACCGACCATGAGGTGGTGAAGAAATTGCTGAGATCACTCGATTCTTCATTTGACACTCTAGCACTGATGATTCAAGAGCGTGCTGATTACAAGTCACTAGATCCCGGTGATATCCTCGAGAGGCTAAATACTCATGAGTTCCAGCTTGCTGAAAAGAGAGATCTCTATGGTTCAAGCTATGGCAAACCACGTGCCCTGAAGGCAAAGGCTGTGTCTGAATCTGAATGTGAAGACTCTGGTAGTAGCCTTGGTGATCCTGAAGAATTGAGCCAGGAGCTAGCACTGCTCGTGAAGAAGTTCCAGAAGTTCTCAAGACGTGGTCGCTTTGGAAAATCCTCAAGGAGCAGTGATTCCTCATCAATTGACTATAAGAGAAGGCTATGCCACAAATGCAAGAAGCTTGGTCACTATATTCAAGATTGTCCTCAGTGGGACAAGGAATCAAAGAAGAAGAAATACAAGGATTACAGTTCTCATGATGCCAAGAAGAAGAAGAAATCTTCAAAGTCTTCATCATCAAAATCCTCAAAGTCTTCATGTCACAAGAAGAGCAGCTCCAAGAAGGCTCGGGCATTCATTGGCAAGGAAATGGACTCTGAAGCTGAATCTGAGGAACATGAGGAAGAGGAGGCATCCGAGGAGCCTGAGTCAGGTGTGGCAAGTCTAGCTCTTGCTACCGCATTTGTCAGCAAGTCTATCTTCAACTCTGAAGAAAATGGCAACACCAACAACACTGATGAAGTTAATGATGACTACGCTCCCACCCATTGCTTCATAGCAAAGGGTGCCAAGGTAACAAAATACCCCTCCTCTGAATCTAGTGAGGATGAATCTGATGAAAATCTTAAGCCTAGCTACTCTAAACTTGCTAAGATTGTTTTGAAACAACAAAAGGCCATTGAGAAACTTCAAAACATGCTAGACAAAAGTGATGATATGTTGGGTGATGAAATGGACTGCACTAAAGACTTAACTGAAAATCTTCAAAGACTTCAGTCTAAGTTTGACAACCTTCAAAGTCATCACAAAACTCTCTTATCTGATCACGAGAAGCTTTCTTATGAATTTCTTCAAATAAAGCAAGATCTTGAGAAGCTAAGAGTGAGTTATGAAGATCTTCAGAAGGAGCGTGATTCATTACTTGCTCAACAAATCAGCGCTTCTCAGGAAGAATTTGTTCCTCCATGCTTAAAGTGCATTGAACGTGAATCTACTAATTCTTCACCTGAATGTTCAAATGCTTCAACTGTTACTTCTGCACCTGCCTCTGCTATCACTAATTCCTCATCTGAGGACATTGCTAGTATCACTGACGATGCAGGGCAGAAGGAATTGTACATGACAGGCATGTACAAAAGCCTCAAAGGGCATCAGACTCTTTGTGATGTGCTCAAAAAGCAGATCCTCAACAGAAACCCTAGGAAAGAGGGTATTGCCTTTGAGAGGAAACTCAATGCTGATGGAACATATTGGAAGCCTGAGTAGTACCCCAAAACCTCATGGGTTGCTGCAAAGGGACCTCCAGTTGACCAATCTAACTTATCTGGCTTTACATGTGAATCTCCTCATTCTTCTGATGAGTCATTTGACTCCAACTATAAACTGTTCAAAAATCAGAATGGTGAAGTATTTGCTAGATATGTTGGCACTAACTGCAGGAACGGTTCTCCTATGAAGAAAATCTGGGTTCCCAAGAAGTGCCTTGAAAGTCTTCAGGTGAATGTCCTCATGGCACCACCTGTGAAGAATAGGAACCCCAGATCAAACTCTTCATATGGACCAAATTTTTCATATGGATCCAAGTCCTCATACGGACCAAATTCCTCACGTGGATCAAATTCCTCAAAAGGATCAAAGTCCTCATATGATCATCATCGTGCTAACCATTATGTTTCGCAGGGTAGAGCTAAGGGCTATGAATATGCGCATTATTCTTCAAATCATTATGTTCATAAGTCCTCGAAGAATTTCTCTGCTTATTCATATGCTTACCCTAATCCCTCTTATGTGAAACAAAATGGATTGTCTTCTATGCCACCATTCTCATATGGTGCTCGCAGAGTGATGAACTCTTTGCCACCCCTTCAGATGTGGGTGGTGAAGAAAAATAACTAATATCTTATGCAGGGTCAGGTCTCCAGACGTGCTTTAACGTCTGAAGAATTTGCTGGGGGCCTGACAAAAGTGCTTGAAAGGACGAAGGCGAATCATGATGAAATGGACTTTCATTTCACACATCCTCACAGTGCTTATCTGTGATATTGCTTGATGAAATTGAACTGATGAATTTGACGTCATATTCTTCACTGATGAAGTATATGAGTTCGTAAGATGCACTAATTCATCTGCAGGATGATCAGCCCAAAGCAAACAAGTGGGTCCTCGATAGTGGATGCACAAATCACATGACTGGTGACAAGAACCTATTGATGGATGCTCCCTTATCACCTCACATTTGAAGCACATCATCTTCGCTGACAAAGGCAAAAGTCAGGTATTGGGTCTAGGTAAGGTTGCAATCTCAAAGGATCGACACATGGACAAAGTCATGCTTGTCGAGTCCTTAGGATACAACCTCATGTCTATCTCAATGCTTTGTGATCTCGATATGGTTGTTGTCTTTGGAAGATATCGTTGTGTTGTGATCATGGAAGCTGACCATTCCAAAGTCTTCGAAGGCTTTAGGAGAGGAGATCTGTATATTGTTGATTTCTCTACAGGACCACAACCAGCCATGTGCTTACTGGCAAAGGCTTCAGAAGGCTGGCTATGGCATCGACGACTTGGTCATGCTGGCATGAGGAATCTGAACATGCTTGCGAAGAAGAAGCATGTCATTGGCATTGAGAATTTCAAATTCCTCAAGGATCACTTATGCGGAGCTTGTGAAGCTGGAGAGATGACAAGGGCCAAGCATCCAACAAAGACTATCATGACCACTACTCGTCCATTCGAATTGCTTCACATGGATCTCTTTGGTCCTAATCATTATTCTGTTGTTTCAAATGATGCGTCTCTATATGGCTTTGTTATTGTTGATGACTATTCTCGTTACACATGGGTACACATTGTCACTTACAAACATGAAGTGCAGGAAATCTTCAAACGATTTTCCTTGAGGGCTTCAACCAACTTTGGTGTGAAGATCAAGCACATCAGAACTAACAATGGGACCGAGTTCAAGAATTCCGGTCTTGATGGCTATCTCGATGAACTTGGTATTACTCATGAGTTATCTGCTCCTTATACTCCTCAGCAGAATGGCGTTGTGGAGCGCAAGAACAGAACCCTCGCTGAAATGGCTCGTACTATGCTTGATGAATACAAGACGCCTCGTCATTTCTGGATTGAGGCAATTGATACTGCGTGCCATGTCATCAATCGGGTATATCTTCACAAATTCTTCAAGAAGACTGCCTATGAACTCCTCACTGACAAGAAACCCAATGTGAGTTATTTCAAAGTCTTCGGTGCTAAATGTTGGATTAGAGATCCTCATCACAATGCTAAATTTGCACCGAAAGCACATGAAGGTTTTCTGCTTGGTTACCGAAAGGACTCGCACACCTACAGAGTCTTCAACAACGTTCTTCACAAGGTTGTTGAAACTGTAGATGTGCGGTTCGATGAAACTAATGGCTCGCAAAGAGAGCACCTACCTTCTGTGATAGATGAACTAGCACCTGAGGATTCTATCAAGTTCAAGGCTACTGAGGATGTCATTCCTACCGAAGAATCTACTGAAGAATTCATTCCAGAACGTGAAGAAAATCAAGCTGATGCACCTGATGAAAACGCTGAAGAAAATGGTGCTGAAGAAAATGCTGATCAAATTCCTCGACGACAACCAACTCATCCTCGCATTGCAAAAGAAGTGCAAGTTGAAAAGATCATCGATGACATTGAAGCACCAGGTCCTCTCACACGCTCAAAAGCTTCACATTTATCTAACTTTTGTGGGCACTATGCTTTTGTCTCTATCACAGAGCCCACTAAGGTAGATGAAGCATTTCTGGAGCCTGAGTGGATTCAGGCCATGTAAGAAGAATTACATCAGTTCGAGCTCAACAATGTCTGGGAACTGGTCAAACGTCCAGATCCTCGCAAGCATAATATCATTGGCACAAAGTGGATCTACCGCAACAAGCAAGATGAAAATGGCCTTGTGGTGAGGAATAAGGCACGACTTATAGCTCAAGGCTACACACAGGTTGAAGGAATTGATTTCGATGAAACTTTTGCACCTGTTGCTAGACTTGAGGCTATTCACATATTACTTGCTTATGCTAACCATCATAACATCACTTTATATCAAATGGATGTGAAAAGTGCATTCCTCAATGGTAAGCTTGAGGAAGAAGTATATGTTGCTCAACCCCCAGGTTTTGAAGATCCAAAGAATCCTGACAAAGTCTTCAGACTCAACAAGGCCCTCTATGGCCTCAAGCAGGCCCCTCGGGCGTGGTATGATACTTTGAAGGAATTCTTCGTGAAGAATGGCTTCACACCCGGTTCACTCGACCCTACTCTCTTTACTAAATCTTATGATGGTGAACTGTTTGTGTGCCAAATATACATTGATGATATTATCTTTGGCTGTACTAACCAACGTTATAGTGATGAATTTGCCTATATGATGAGTGAAGAATATCAAATGTCTATGATGGGAGAGTTGAAATTCTTCTTAGGTCTTCAAATTCGTCAACAACACAATGGCATATTCATATCTCAGGAGAAATACCTCAAGGATGTTCTGAGGAAATTTGGCATGCAAGATTGCAAAGGCGTCAAAATTCCTATGCCCGCAAATGGCCATCTATGCACTGATGAAAATGGTATTGACTTCGATCACAAGGTATATCGCTCCATTATTGGTTGTTTATTGTACTTATGTGCATCTAGGCCAGATATAATGCTTAGTGTTTGCATGTGTGCCCGATTTCAAGCTGCACCGAAGGAATCACACCATAAGGCTGTGAAGCATATTCTTCGATATCTAGCTCACACACCAACACTAGGATTATGGTACCCCAAGGGCTCTACTTTTGATCTCATTGGATATTCTGACTCTGACTATGCTGGTGATCGTGTGGACCGCAAGTCAACATTTGTTACTTGTCATTTCCTCCGACGATCTTTGGTCTGTTGGTCCTCGAAGAAACAGAACTGCGTATCACTGTCTACTGCCGAAGCTGAGTACATTGCTGCTGGTTCTTGCTGTGCTCAACTGCTATGGATGAAGCAAACCCTCAAGGACTATGGCGTCAATGTGAAGAATGTGCCTCTCCTCTGTGATAATGAGAGTGCCATCAAGATTGCTCACAACCCAGTTCAGCACTCGAAGACAAAGCACATTCAGATTCGTCATCATTTTCTTCGTGATCATGTGTTGAAGGGCGACATCTCCATCGAGCATGTGAAGACTGAAGAACAGCTGGCTGATATCGTCACAAAGCCCTTCGATGAGAAGAGATTTAGCAAGTTGCGGTGTGAGCTACATATCCTAGAATCTTCGAATGTTCTTTGAAAAAGGACACTCATCCTAACACTTATGCAAAATTGATGACTTAGTTGTGCAACACATGAAGAAATGTTTTTCTTCAATCAATGAAGAATAACACTCTAAGTGTGAAGAAATTAATGAAGAATTTGATTCTCAGAACCCTACGACAATTGTACGCGGTGTCTGAAATCATCATTCTTATACGATGGGTCACGCCACCACCAAAGTTGAAAATCTTCATTTTGAAATTCCTCAGTTTTGAAATTCTTCAGTTTTTTCAAATTCTTCAACTTTGCAAAATCTTCACTGTTTCCGTCGTTTTTCTTCATTGGATATATATCAGTGAATGTGATCGGACCCTTTCCCCTCTATGCTATACTCAACCCAGTCTATTCACAAATTCTTCATGTGCGTTCTATTTGAAACTCGTTCAAAATCTTCACTGTGTCCTTGTCAGCTGAAGAAATTGCGAACGGAACTTAAAAAACTTATCTTATCCAAATTCTCGGTTTTACCGCTCAAACCGTCTCGTGTCCCACGATAGACTTATCTATTCACCCACGATCTAACACGATCTCCACTTCTCAGTACGTGGGTGACACATGTCATGCGGATGAGAAGGGTCAGGGGCATGTTCGTCCTAAATCTTCGGGCAAACAGTTTTTCACTGCAACTATAAATACCCCCTCTCCCCTTCCTCACTCCCTTTACTCCGCTCGACCTCTCTCTCTCTCTCTCGCTCGAGCTTCTCAAACCCTAGCGCCGCCGCTACTCCATCGTCGCCGGTGAGGAAGAGCTTCACTGCCTCAACCTCGTCGCCGTCGTACTCGCGCCGGTCGCGGAAATCTTCACTCCGCCGCCGCCGTAGCTGTCCTCCTCTGCCAAGTTAGGGCGTGGAAGATCTACACCGACGAACTTCACTGTTCTACTTCACAGTTCGTCGTGTTCTTCATCAAGGGTAATTAAAAGTTACTTTTACTGCCCTCTTTGATTCAGATTTTCACTACAAATCTTCAAAGGTGTTTTATTCTTCAAATCCTCACACATAAAACACCTCACTAGTCAACTGTTCTTGATTCGTTTCTCTAAGCATCATTTTTCTTCAAGATTACTCAATTGTGTGAATCCTCGATCTATACAACTCTGGAACCTAAGACAAAGAACACTTAGTGAAATTCTTCAAGGCTCATCTGGTCAAATTCCTCAAACTTGTTCTTTTTGAAAAACCTTCTCAGAACGCATATGACCTCTCCAAATTCCTCACAACTATATTCTGTTCACAGGTACTCATGTCCGCTGCTGAATCACTAGGTTCTCATCAACTTAACTCATTTGAAGCGTTCCTCGAAGAAAAGCTGCATACTTCTTCAGAGAATTCGATTGTTCAAATTCCTCATCTGAAGAATATGGCAGACGGTAAGAAGCCGCAGAAAGGAGGAAAGAAGCCTGAGGTCATGACTGCTTTTGAAATACCTGAGGCCATCTATGCTGACTATTGCATACCTGATGAGGCCAAGTTCGGAAAGGAAACTAAAAATCAGCGCAAGGTGCGCATACAGAAGATTGAAAGGAGATGGGCAAGAGAATGAAGGGAGTACAGATATGTAACTCCGAAGTATATGAAGAAATTCGCACTAAATCCTCCATGCCCAAGAGCTCCATTGGCACCTGGCCAAGAAGCTGACCCCACCAGCATCAAGCGTGGTGAGGACTTCCCTGAAGAATGGGCCAAGCACCAAGCCAAGTTGGCAAGACAAGCCAAAGAAGCAGTGAGGAAATTCAATGAAGACTCTGCTGCTGCTGCTGCCACTGAGGCCTCTGTCAGGCCAAGAAAATCAATGGCAAAGAAGCCCGCTCACAAGCCAAGTGCTTCACCAACTATGCCCTCACGGCCAAGTTCCTCAGCAATGCCCTCACGGCCAGAATCTTCAAAGCCCTCACGGCCAGATTCTTCAAAGCCCTCACGGCCAGTTCCTCATGCTGCTCCTGCTCCTACAAAATCCTCAGCTCCTCCTCCAAAGTCCTCAGCTGCTCCGGCAAAGTCCTCAACACCTGTACATCTGGCCACGTGCCAAAGGACTACAGGCATCTCTATTGCCTCTGGTGCCTCAGCGAGTTCCTCAGCTGCACCAAAATCATCATCAGGCCCCACTCTGCTGAAGACAAAGGAAACGGCTGGTCGAGGTCCTCGGCCAAGTGCGAAGAAGAAACATGTTGCCTTCCAAGTGCCATCCGACGATGAAGCTGATGATGATGAACTTGCTGAAATCATCAGAGACAGACAAGAAAGGGCCGCTAGAGCCAAAGGCACAAATGTGCCACTGCTTTTGGATCCAAGTGCGATCCTAGATTACATTGATCTCTGGCACAAGGACCCAAACACTCCTATGCCTGATTTCAATTTGACTCCTGGTCAAAGTCACATGCTGACCCATTTCATCACTGAAGAGAAATGGAAATTTGAGAAGGCCAGGCAAATCAAGAAGGCTCAGTTCAAGAAAGATAAGTTCCTAAGGAAAAACATTGTCAAAATGACAACTGATGAACTCCTCAAGATCCAGTCTGAAATCAAAGCCCTCAGCGATGATTTCAATGCTTACTATGCTGATTGGCAAGGAGCCAAAGTCAGGTTTGTGAATCTGACTGAGAAGTTCACCAATGTTGCAGCCCCATCGCAACAAGAAATTCCTCAAGCTGAAGCTTCTGCTCAGCCAACTGAAGAACATGCTAGCACTGCTGATGACATTCAGGCTGCTGATGAAAATGCTAGTTCCAGGGCTTATGACTCCATTCCAGCCACTGAAGAAATTGCCAGGGCATCCACTAGTGGTGCACCTGAAGAAATTGAAGAAGTCAGGGCAACTGCATCAGTTGCGCCTGAAGAAAATCAACCAGATTCCTCAGCTCCTCCTGCGCCTACACCAACTCCTACCCTTCCATCTGCATCAGACGCGAGGAAGACCAAGGCTGCAGAGCAAGCTGCAGTGAAGAAAAGGAAAGCATCCGGTGCTTCAGAATCTTTAGCTCCAAAGAAGGTGAAGCCTATGACCAGCTCATTAGAAAATCCAATTGATGTTGTTCCAATTTCCACCATGCCATCAAAGGACATTGTTCCGTTTGGTGAAGAATATGTGATCCCTAGCGGATCTGATGAAGAAAATCATTATGTTGCTTCGTCAGAGCATATTGATGAAGAAATTGAAGTGGATACGATCCCTTCAACGCATATTGCTTCCTCGCCAATGCCTCAGTTCACAGCTGAAGAGGCTGGCGTTGAAGAAAATGAAGATGAAGACGTGGACCTTGGTTGCACAACGCCCGTGATGAATGATGACTTTTGGGAAAGTCAGCACCTCAATTCTCCACTCTTCACCCCGTTACAACAAATACCTCAGTCCCCTGCACTAACCGTTCAAATGGGCTCTGAAGAAACTCATCCCACCTCATCTGTGCATGAAGAAATTCCAGCCACTAGTGTTGAAGAACCTACTGCTGCTGATCTTTTGAACACGCAAACTGCAAATGAAGAGGAACCAGAAATTCCTCGGCATGAAGAACCTGAGATTGCAATTCCTGAGATTGTGATGCAACTCATTGACACTCCTGTGCCCAAGCCAACGGATCCATTCTCAAAGAAGCAAAAGTTCAAGGCTGAAGATTTCTTCAGCGAGCATGTGTTCTTCACAGACTACAACCCCTATGATTCTGCTCGCATAAGGAAGAGGCGTTTCTGGACTGCTAGTCAAGCCAATTTCTATTCCTCAATACTGTTCAACAAAGACAAAGTCTTCGATCATGAACATATTTTCCTCATGTGGACATGGAGTCTCTGTCATGCTTCGAGCCAGTCCTCAGTGTTCTTCACGATGCTGGATTGCTAAATTTCTGCACTGACATCTGTGATTGGAATGAAGAACTCATTCTTCAATTTTATGCGATGCTGCACATCACCAGAAATTCTGAAGATGTGAATTCATGGGTGCTGTACTAGATGTCTGAAAATACTCACTACAAGGCACCAGCTACTGAATTGCTTCGTGTCTTACCACTCAGTCCTCCTCTTAACGGTGCTCGTTGCGTCTACAGTGAACCTGAGCTTTCAAATCATTACATGCAAGTGTTGATGAAGCCTTTGAAGCCAGGGAAGGCTCCTCGAACCAAATTCCTCATCAAGGAATTACTGTATGTGCCTCGGACTGTCTATCACATTCTGTCGAAGACAATGAGTCCTATCAAAGGCCACGACTCAAATGATGAAGAGGTCATTGGCATCATGAAGAATATGCTTTTCAATATCATTCATGGCGTTCCTGTCAACTTCCGTGATTTCTTCATCAGGACTCTGGCGAATATTGCTATGTAACCATTTGAGCTGAAGCCTTATGCACCATGGATTATGAGATTCATTAGGACAAGGTCTTCACTCAATTACAAGGCTGATACTCTGAACGATGGCAGCTACTTGCCTCCAATTGAAGTCCTCAAACGGACATTTTCCTCAGCCGATGACAAAGGCAAGGCAACTGCTGTGATAGATGAAGGCATTCGTCCATTGGATGGTCAATTTCGCAAGGTTGCATCCTACTCCACCAATGATGACTCTGCCACACATGACTCTGCCGCTAAGCAAAATCCTCAAGCCACTGCACCGAGGGTGATGACTGATCGTGAGTTACTCCTCAGTATTCATCAAAAAGTTGATCGCAATCATAAATGGGTCAAGCGTCAGTTTGGTTCAATTCTTCACAACATGACCTCAACACACAATGCAGTGAAGAAAAACCACCACTACCTCCATGAAACCTTCAACCGTACCTAGGCTATTCTATCTCATGTCTAGAGCGCTGAAGATCTGAAGCGAATGGGTCTCAAGGAAGAATTTGACTGGTCTGCACCTCCACCGAAGAAATTCAAGAAGGTCAAGGTTCCTTCCTTGGTGGCCAGCTCCTATTCTTCATCGCGCGACACTGATGAAAATGAAGACTTGGATGACACTGCGGCAGGCCCTACTACGACAACTGACCCCGACAACGCTGGCGCTCCTCCATCAACTTGATATTCTTCAGGGGCGTTAGTCCTCAGTTTCGAACCTTTTGGTCATTCGATGACAAAGGGGGAGAAATTTGAGTTAGTCTTCAAGCGGGTCTATTATATGGGTGTTTTTGCTAAGTTACAACTCTCGTTCTTCTGAAACTTTATTGGATCGAGTTGTAAACTTAAACCCGATGGTGCTCTGATGCATTATTCTGCATATTTGTTCCTCATTAATATTATTGCACGCATGCTGAATTTCATCAGGCACCATATTTCATCATGCATTTCAAATTCTTCATATTATATGTCAAATGCATGTATGAATTACAAGACATAGGGGGAGATCTCCATGATTTAACTCTTCAAGTGTGCATTGCTTCAAAAGCAAATTCCTCACTATGCACATCTTCAGGGGGAGTTCTTCTATATCTTGCAATCAAATTCCTCAATATCAGTACTTACATTTCATATGTTTATCCCCGTTGAAAACTTAACCTATCTTGTCATCAATCATGAAAAAGGGGGAGATTGTAAGTGCATCTAGTGCCCCTTAGTGATTTTGGTGTATTGAAGACTTATAGGTTAAGGGACTAATGCGTTTGTGAGTGTACATAGGTCTATAAGTCTATGAGGAGTTTGATATTTACAGTGAAAGTCGACCCGTAAAAATGAATATCTTCGACTGAAGATTTTGGTATTCCTGAAGACTTTCATGAAGACTTTGAAAGTGAAGAAATTGGTGTGTCCGTGAAGACTTGATATTCATGCGAGGAATATGAAGCTTGAAGACTTTCGTTTTCATAGTTTTGTTTTTCTCTTTCTTGAGTCATAGGAAACACCGTACTGTTAAAGGAGGTCGAGGAAATACTAAGGAAAAATTTCCATGTGATGCTCAACTCAAAATCCTACACCTACCAAACCCTTCGAGTGAAGCCTTTGGAAATCTCATACAGTTCAGTCAGTTTCTTCAGTGACAGAGACGAAGTTCTTCTGGTCGTTGAGGAATTTGTTCTGACTGAGGAGTTAGGAATTCGCCAGTGCAGATTGCCTACACAGTGAGGAACATGATAGCCCTGAGGAATTTGAGAGTCAAATTTCCGACCGTCTATGTGACCTTAGTTCAAGGAGAATATGGTGAGGACTTGGTGTCCTGAGTTGCGTGCTCAGCGACTGGGTGTCCGGGACTGTGTGTCCTCGAGTTTAAATACTCAGCCGCTCCAACCAGACGTACAACTGAGACAGCAGTTGGAACTGGTCTACCAAATCATTGTCTTCACCAACCTAACTGGATCTATTTCCTCAACTCTTTCATTTCCTCATTACTGTGTTGAGTGATTGTTCATATCTGTGTTTGAAGACTTTGACTGAAGACTTTCTCAATTTCCTCAGTTCAATTTCTTCAGTCTGTTTGTCTTCATCTTGTGTTATCCTGTGATTACGCTTTCTGTACTCTGTGTTTGTCTGCATTTCATCATGATGACTATGTCTGTATCCTATTATGCTTACTTCTGAGTACTTATTCCGCTGCAAGTAGTTCTTCGCTAAGGAATTTCCTCACCGACAAATTCCTCAGTGAAGAATTCATAAAAATTGCCTATTCACCCCCCCTCTAGTCGATATAACGCACTTTCAGAGGACCTGGAAGCCGCATTCCTTGACAATTTCTAGGGCACCTATGTGCGAACACCAAATGCCGATGACCTAAGCCACATAATTCAGCAGCCAGAGGAATCGTCCAGACAATTCAGGACACGGTTCCTAACCAAGAAAAATCAAATAGTCGACTGTCCGGATGCAGAGGCCCTTGCAGCCTTCAAACATAACATCCGTGATGAATGGCTTGCCCGGCACCTAGGACAAGAAAAGCCGAAATCCATGGCAGCCCTCACGACACTCATGACCCGCTTTTGCGCGGGAGAAGACAGCTGGCTAGCTCGTAGCAATAACATGACAAAGAGCCCTGGTAATTCGGATACCAAGGACAACAATGGCAGGTCGCGTTGCAACAAGCACAAGCGCCGCATTAATGGCGACAATACTGAGGATACGGCAGTTAATGCCGGATTCAGAGGCTCTAAACCCGGTCAGCAGAAAAAGCCATTCAAAAGAAATACTCTGGGCCTGTCCAGTTTGGACCGGATACTCGACCGCTCATGCCAGATACACGGCACCCCCGAAACACCAGCCAATCACACCAACAGGGATTGTTGGGTGTTCAAGCAGGCAGGCAAGTTAAGTGCCGAAAACAAAGACAAGGGGCTGCATAGCGATGACAAGGAGGAGCCCCGGCTATCGAACAACAGAGGACAGAAGGGTTTTCCCCCACAAGTGCGGACGGTGAACATGATATACACAACCCACATCCCAAAAGGAAACGGAAGCGTGCGCTCAGGGACGTATATGCGTTGGAGCCAGTCGCCCCAAAGTTGAACCCATGGTCCTCCTGCCTGATCACTTTTGATTGAAGGGACCACCCCACTAGCATCCGTCACGGCGGATTCGCCGCATTGGTTCTAGACCCAATCATTGACGGATTTCACCTCACTAGAGTCCTCATGGACGGCGGCAGCAACCTTAACCTGCTTTATCAGGATACAGTGCGAAAAATGGGCATAGATCCCTCAAGGATTAAACCCACAAAGACGACCTTTAAAGGCGTCATATCAGGTGTAGAAGCCAGCTGTACAGGCTCAGTTACACTCGAAGTGGTCTTCGGACCCCCGGATAATTTCCGAAGCGAGGAGTTAATCTTCGACATAGTCCCGTTCCGCAGTGGCTATCACGCCCTGCTCGGGCGAACCGCATTTGCAAAGTTCAATGCGGTGCCGCACTACGCATACCTCAAGCTCAAGATGCCAGGCCCTCGAGGAGTCATTACGGTCAATGGAAACACCGAACACTCTCTCTGAACAGAGGAGCACACAGCGGCCCTCGCGGCGGAAGTACAAAGTAGCCTCTCAAGGCAATTCTCCAGTTCGGCAGTTAAACGTCTGGACA
Organism: Triticum aestivum; assembly: GCF_018294505.1. Classification (NCBI taxonomy): domain Eukaryota; kingdom Viridiplantae; phylum Streptophyta; class Magnoliopsida; order Poales; family Poaceae; genus Triticum; species Triticum aestivum. The sequence continues at coordinate 439 of NW_025229217.1, read as the reverse complement.
CCGTCAAGCGTGCCCGGAGTAACCTACAACAAGACCGTCTGGCACGTTCCGAGCAAGCATAGCAGCGCGGCCCCAACCCCAGCCCTCGCAAACTCGCGAAACCAGTACCACGCGTACATAATTACGCTCTGGAAATACCATGGGCATAAGGGGAGGGGCACAACCACGGCACGCCCAGAATGCGGCTCAACCGCACCAGGGGCTCCCGATTTTGTCATTTCTCTTTTCTTACTTTCAGGACTCCACTATTCGGAAGGCATGTCCGGCAGTATAATCACCGAACACATGATGCAACAGCCAGGGAGACATCAAGCCACGTCGAATGTCCAGGTGGTCTCTATAACGAGCTAAATACCTGTCTTACTTAAAGTCTCGCAGCTTGCCCCTGGAGGGGGACATGTCAAATAATCCCATCTCTTGCTTATCGCACTATTTGTAT
>NW_025229216.1:0-26296 GCF_018294505.1 Triticum aestivum | reverse complement strand
AATAAAACACGGTAAATATATTACTTACACGTGCGTTTTGTTTTGCAAGCGGCGCGAAAAAAATTAAAAAGGGAATGCAACACGAGGACTTCCCAGGAGGTCACCCATCCTAGTACTACTCTCGCCCAAGCACGCTTAACTTCGGAGTTCTGATGGGATCCGGTGCTTTAGTGCTGGTATGATCGCATCCGACATGTTACCCCGGTCTTCGTCCCTTATCCTTGCCCCTCCCAGCTCCACTACAAAGACGATTGTACATTGCTTTGGCCGCTCCCTCTCAACTACGGAGACGAGTTTAACGCGGTTTCCACCCCTCCCTCTCAACCGCACCAGTGCACGCTTGCCGCGCCACAACGCGACGCTGGACCCGTGAATCGTGAGCACCCAGCTATGACTTACCGCACTCGTGTAAAATAATAAAACACGGTAAATATATTACTTACACGTGCATTTTGTTTTGCAAGCGGCGCGAAAAAAATTAAAAAGGGAATGCAACACGAGGACTTCCCAGGAGGTCACCCATCCTAGTACTACTCTCGCCCAAGCACGCTTAACTTCGGAGTTCTGATGGGATCCGATGCTTTAGTGCTAGTATGATCGCATCCAACATGTTACCCCGGTCTTCGTCCCTTATCCTTGCCCCTCCCAGCTCCACTACAAAGACGATTGCACATTGCTTTGGCCGCTCCCTCTCAACTACGGAGACGAGTTTAACGCGGTTTCCACCCCTCCCTCTCAACCGCACCAGTGCACGCTTGCCGCGCCACAACGCCGACGCTGGACCCGTGAATCGTGAGCACCCAGCTATGACTTACCGCACTCGTGCAAAATAATAAAACACGGTAAATATATTACTTACACGTGCGTTTTGTTTTGCAAGCGGCGCGAAAAAAATTAAAAAGGGAATGCAACACGAGGACTTCCCAGGAGGTCACCCATCCTAGTACTACTCTCGCCCAAGCACGCTTAACTTCGAAGTTCTGATGGATCCAGTGCTTTAGTGCTAGTATGATCGCATCCGACATGTTACCCCGGTCTTCGTCCCTTATCTTGCCCCTCCCAGCTCCACTACAAAGACGATTGGACATTGCTTTGGCCGCTCCCTCTCAACTACGGAGACGAGTTTAACGCGGTTTCCACCCCTCCCTCTCAACCGCACCAGTGCACACTTGCCGCGCCACAACGCCGACGCTGGACCCGTGAATCGTGAGCACCCAACTATGACTTACCGCACTCGTGCAAAATAATAAAACACGGTAAATATATTACTTACACGTGCGTTTTGTTTTGCAAGCGGCGCGAAAAAAATTAAAAAGGGAATGCAACACGAGGACTTCCCAGGAGGTCACCCATCCTAGTACTACTCTCGCCCAAGCACGCTTAACTTCGGAGTTCTGATGGGATCCGGTGCTTTAGTGCTGGTATGATCGCATCCGACATGTTACCCCGGTCTTCGTCCCTTATCCTTGCCCCTCCCAGCTCCACTACAAAGACGATTGCACATTGCTTTGGCCGCTCCCTCTCAACTACGGAGACGAGTTTAACGCGGTTTCCACCCCTCCCTCTCAACCGCACCAGTGCACGCTTGCCGCGCCACAACGCCGACGCTGGACCCGTGAATCGTGAGCACCCAGCTATGACTTACCGCACTCGTGCAAAATAATAAAACACTGTAAATATATTACTTACACGTGCGTTTTGTTTTGCAAGCGGCGCGAAAAAAATTAAAAAGGGAATGCAACACGAGGACTTCCCAGGAGGTCACCCATCCTAGTACTACTCTCGCCCAAGCATGCTTAACTTCGGAGTTCTGATGGGATCCGGTGCTTTAGTGCTGGTATGATCGCATCCGACATGTTACCCCGGTCTTCGTCCCTTATCCTTGCCCCTCCCAGCTCCACTACAAAGACGATTGCACATTGCTTTGGCCGCTCCCTCTCAACTACGGAGACGAGTTTAACGCGGTTTCCACCCCTCCCTCTCAACCGCACCAGTGCACGCTTGCCGCGCCACAACGCCGACGCTGGACCCGTGAATCGTGAGCACCCAGCTATGACTTACCGCACTCGTGCAAAATAATAAAACACGATAAATATATTACTTACACGTGCGTTTTGTTTTGCAAGCGGCGCGAAAAAAATTAAAAAGGGAATGCAACACGAGGACTTCCCAGGAGGTCACCCATCCTAGTACTACTCTCGCCCAAGCACACTTAACTTCGGAGTTCTGATGGGATCCGGTGCTTTAGTGCTGGTATGATCGCATCCGACATGTTACCCCGGTCTTCGTCCCTTATCCTTGCCCCTCCCAGCTCCACTACAAAGACGATTGCACATTGCTTTGGCCGCTCCCTCTCAACTACGGAGACGAGTTTAACGCGGTTTCCACCCCTCCCTCTCAACCGCACCAGTGCACGCTTGCCGCGCCACAACGCCGACGCTGGGCCCGTGAATCGTGAGCACCCAGCTATGACTTACCGCACTCGTGCAAAATAATAAAACACGATAAATATATTACTTACACGTGCGTTTTGTTTTGCAAGCGGCGCGAAAAAAATTAAAAAGGGAATGCAACACGAGGACTTCCCAGGAGGTCACCCATCCTAGTACTACTCTCGCCCAAGCACGCTTAACTTCGGAGTTCTGATGGGATCCGGTGCTTTAGTGCTGGTATGATCGCATCCGACATGTTACCCCGGTCTTCGTCCCTTATCCTTGCCCCTCCCAGCTCCACTACAAAGACGATTGCACATTGCTTTGGCCGCTCCCTCTCAACTACGGAGACGAGTTTAACGCGGTTTCCAACCCTCCCTCTCAACCGCACCAGTGCACGCTTGCCGCGCCACAACGCCGACGCTGGACCCGTGAATCGTGAGCACCCAGCTATGACTTACCGCACTCGTGCAAAATAATAAAACACGGTAAATATATTACTTACACGTGCGTTTTGTTTTGCAAGCGGCGCGAAAAAAATTAAAAAGGGAATGCAACACGAGGACTTCCCAGGAGGTCACCCATCCTAGTACTACTCTCGCCCAAGCACGCTTAACTTCGGAGTTCTGATGGGATCCGGTGCTTTAGTGCTGGTATGATCGCATCCGACATGTTACCCCGGTCTTCGTTCCTTATCCTTGCCCCTCCCAGCTCCACTACAAAGACGATTGCACATTGCTTTGGCCGCTCCCTCTCAACTACGGAGACGAGTTTAACGCGGTTTCCACCCCTCCCTCTCAACCGCACCAGTGCACGCTTGCCGCGCCACAACGCCGACGCTGGACCCGTGAATCGTGAGCACCCAGCTATGACTTACCGCACTCGTGCAAAATAATAAAACATGGTAAATATATTACTTACACGTGCGTTTTGTTTTGCAAGCGGCGCGAAAAAAATTAAAAAGGGAATGCAACACGAGGACTTCCCAGGAGGTCACCCATCCTAGTACTACTCTCGCCCAAGCACGCTTAACTTCGGAGTTCTGATGGGATCCGATGCTTTAGTGCTAGTATGATCGCATCCAACATGTTACCCCGGTCTTCGTCCCTTATCCTTGCCCCTCCCAGCTCCACTACAAAGACGATTGCACATTGCTTTGGCCGCTTCCTCTCAACTACGGAGACGAGTTTAACGCGGTTTCCACCCCTCCCTCTCAACCGCACCAGTGCACGCTTGCCGCGCCACAACGCCGACGCTGGACCCGTGAATCGTGAGCACCCAGCTATGACTTACCGCACTCGTGCAAAATAATAAAACACGGTAAATATATTACTTACACGTGCGTTTTGTTTTGCAAGCGGCGCGAAAAAAATTAAAAAGGGAATGCAACACGAGGACTTCCCAGGAGGTCACCCATCCTAGTACTACTCTCGCCCAAGCACGCTTAACTTCGGAGTTCTGATGGGATCCGGTGCTTTAGTGCTGGTATGATTGCATCCGACATGTTACCCCGGTCTTCGTCCCTTATCCTTGCCCCTCCCAGCTCCACTACAAAGACGATTGCACATTGCTTTGGCCGCTCCCTCTCAACTACGGAGACGAGTTTAACGCGGTTTCCACCCCTCCCTCTCAACCGCACCAGTGCACGCTTGCCGCGCCACAACGCCGACGCTGGACCCGTGAATCGTGAGCACCCAGCTATGACTTACCGCACTCGTGCAAAATAATAAAACACGGTAAATATATTACTTACATGTGCGTTTTGTTTTGCAAGCGGCGCGAAAAAAATTAAAAAGGGAATGCAACACAAGGACTTCCCAGGAGGTCACCCATCCTAGTACTACTCTCACCCAAGCACGCTTAACTTCGGAGTTCTGATGGGATCCGGTGCTTTAGTGCTGGTATGATCGCATCCGACATGTTACCCCGGTCTTCGTCCCTTATCCTTGCCCCTCCCAGCTCCACTACAAAGACGAATGTACATTGCTTTGGCCGCTCCCTCTCAACTACGGAGACGAGTTTATGATCGCATCCGACATGTTACCCCGGTCTTCGTCCCTTATCCTTGCCCCTCCCAGCTCCACTACAAAGACGATTGTACATTGCTTTGGCCGCTCCCTCTCAACTACGGAGACGAGTTTAACGCGGTTTCCACCCCTCCCTCTCAACCGCACCAGTGCACGCTTGCCGCGCCACAACGCCGACGCTGGACCCGTGAATCGTGAGCACCCAGCTATGACTTACCGCACTCGTGCAAAATAATAAAACACGGTAAATATATTACTTACACGTGCGTTTTGTTTTGCAAGCGGCGCGAAAAAAATTAAAAAGGGAATGCAACACGAGGACTTCCCAGGAGGTCACCCATCATAGTACTACTCTCGCCCAAGCACGCTTAACTTCGGAGTTCTGATGGGATCCGGTGCTTTAGTGCTGGTATGATCGCATCCGACATGTTACCCCGGTCTTCGTCCCTTATCCTTGCCCCTCCCAGCTCCACTACAAAGACGATTGTACATTGCTTTGGCCGCTCCCTCTCAACTACGGAGACGAGTTTAACGCGGTTTCCACCCCTCCCTCTCAACCGCACCAGTGCACGCTTGCCGCGCCACAACGCGACGCTGGACCCGTGAATCGTGAGCACCCAGCTATGACTTACCGCACTCGTGCAAAATAATAAAACACGGTAAATATATTACTTACACGTGCGTTTTATTTTGCAAGCGGCGCGAAAAAAATTAAAAAGGGAATGCAACACGAGGACTTCCCAGGAGGTCACCCATCCTAGTACTACTCTCGCCCAAGCACGCTTAACTTCGGAGTTCTGATGGGATCCGATGCTTTAGTGCTAGTATGATCGCATCCAACATGTTACCCCGGTCTTCGTCCCTTATCCTTGCCCCTCCCAGCTCCACTACAAAGACGATTGCACATTGCTTTGGCCGCTCCCTCTCAACTACGGAGACGAGTTTAACGCGGTTTCCACCCCTCCCTCTCAACCGCACCAGTGCACGCTTGCCGCGCCACAACGCCGACGCTGGACCCGTGAATCGTGAGCACCCAGCTATGACTTACCGCACTCGTGCAAAATAATAAAACACGGTAAATATATTACTTACACGTGCGTTTTGTTTTGCAAGCGGCGCGAAAAAAATTAAAAAGGGAATGCAACACGGGGACTTCCCAGGAGGTCACCCATCCTAGTACTACTCTCGCCCAAGCACGCTTAACTTCAGAGTTCTGATGGATCCGGTGCTTTAGTGCTAGTATGATCGCATCCGACATGTTACCCCGGTCTTCGTCCCTTATCCTTGCCCCTCCCAGCTCCACTACAAAGACGATTGCACATTGCTTTGGCCGCTCCCTCTCAACTACGGAGACGAGTTTAACGCGGTTTCCACCCCTCCCTCTCAACCGCACCAGTGCACGCTTGCCGCGCCACAACGCCGACGCTGGACCCGTGAATCGTGAGCACCCAGCTATGACTTACCGCACTCGTGCAAAATAATAAAACACGGTAAATATATTACTTACACGTGCGTTTTGTTTTGCAAGCGGCGCGAAAAAAATTAAAAAGGGAATGCAACACGAGGACTTCCCAGGAGGTCACCCATCCTAGTACTACTCTCGCCCAAGCACGCTTAACTTCAGAGTTTTGATGGATCCGGTGCTTTAGTGCTAGTATGATCGCATCCAACATGTTACCCCGGTCTTCGTCCCTTATCCTTGCCCCTCCCAGCTCCACTACAAAGACGATTGGACATTGCTTTGGCCGCTCCCTCTCAACTACGGAGACGAGTTTAACGCGGTTTCCACCCCTCCCTCTCAACCGCACCAGTGCACGCTTGCCGCGCCACAACGCCGACGCTGGACCCGTGAATCGTGAGCACCCAGCTATGACTTACCGCACTCGTGCAAAATAATAAAACACGGTAAATATATTACTTACACGTGCGTTTTGTTTTGCAAGCGGCGCGAAAAAAATTAAAAAGGGAATGCAACACGAGGACTTCCCAGGAGGTCACCCATCCTAGTACTACTCTCGCCCAAGCACGCTTAACTTCGGAGTTCTAATGGGATCCGGTGCTTTAGTGCTGGTATGATCGCATCCGACATGTTACCCCGGTCTTCGTCCCTTATCCTTGCCCCTCCCAGCTCCACTACAAAGACGATTGTACATTGCTTTGGCCGCTCCCTCTGAACTACGGAGACGAGTTTAACGCGGTTTCCACCCCTCCCTCTCAACCGCACCAGTGCACGCTTGCCGCGCCACAACGCCGACGCTGGACCCGTGAATCGTGAGCACCCAGCTATGACTTACCGCACTCGTGCAAAATAATAAAATACGGTAAATATATTACTTACACGTGCGTTTTGTTTTGCAAGCGACGCGAAAAAAACTAAAAAGGGAATGCAACACGAGGACTTCCCAGGAGGTCACCCATCCTAGTACTACTGATGGGATCCGGTGCTTTAGTGCTGGTATGATCGCATCCGACATGTTACCCCGGTCTTCGTCCCTTATCCTTGCCCCTCCCAGCTCCACTACAAAGACGATTGTACATTGCTTTGGCCGCTCCCTCTCAACTACGGAGACGAGTTTAACGCGGTTTCCACCCCTCCCTCTCAACCGCACCAGTGCACGCTTGCCGCGCCACAACGCGACGCTGGACCCGTGAATCGTGAGCACCCAGCTATGACTTACCGCACTCGTGCAAAATAATAAAACACGGTAAATATATTACTTACACGTGCGTTTTGTTTTGCAAGCGGCGCGAAAAAAATTAAAAAGGTAATGCAACACGAGGACTTCCCAGGAGGTCACCCATCCTAGTACTACTCTCACCCAAGCACGCTTAACTTCGGAGTTCTGATGGGATCCGATGCTTTAGTGCTAGTATGATCGCATCCAACATGTTACCCCGGTCTTCGTCCCTTATCCTTGCCCCTCCCAGCTCCACTACAAAGACGATTGCACATTGCTTTGGCCGCTCCCTCTCAACTACGGAGACGAGTTTAACGCGGTTTCCACCCCTCCCTCTCAACCGCACCAGTGCACGCTTGCCGCGCCACAACGCCGACGCTGGACCCGTGAATCGTGAGCACCCAGCTATGACTTACCGCACTCGTGCAAAATAATAAAACACGGTAAATATATTACTTACACGTGCGTTTTGTTTTGCAAGCGGCGCGAAAAAAATTAAAAAGGGAATGCAACACGAGGACTTCCCAGGAGGTCACCCATCCTAGTACTACTGACCTCCTAGTACTACTCTCGCCCAAGCACGCTTACCTTCGGAGTTCTGATGGGATCCGGTGCTTTAGTGCTGGTATGATCGCATCCGACATGTTACCCCGGTCTTCGTCCCTTATCCTTGCCCCTCCCAGCTCCACTACAAAGACGATTGTACATTGCTTTGGCCGCTCCCTCTCAACTACGGAGACGAGTTTAACGCGGTTTCCACCCCTCCCTCTCAACCGCACCAGTGCACGCTTGCCGCGCCACAACGCCGACGCTGGACCCGTGAATCGTGAGCACCCAGCTATGACTTACCGCACTCGTGCAAAATAATAAAACACGGTAAATATATTACTGACACGTGCGTTTTGTTTTGCAAGCGGCGCGAAAAAAATTAAAAAGGGAATGCAACACGAGGACTTCCCAGGAGGTCACCCATCCTAGTACTACTCTCGCCCAAGCACGCTTAACTTTGGAGTTCTGATGGGATCCGGTGCTTTAGTGCTGGTATGATCGCATCCGACATGTTACCCCGGTCTTCGTCCCTTATCCTTGCCCCTCCCAGCTCCACTACAAAGACGATTGTACATTGCTTTGGCCGCTCCCTCTCAACTACGGAGACGAGTTTAACGCGGTTTCCACCCCTCCCTCTCAACCGCACCAGTGCACGCTTGCCGCGCCACAACGCCGACGCTGGACCCGTGAATCGTGAGCACCCAGCTATGACTTACCGCACTCATGCAAAATAATAAAACACGGTAAATATATTACTTACACGTGCGTTTTGTTTTGCAAGCGGCGCGAAAAAAATTAAAAAGGGAATGCAACACGAGGACTTCCCAGGAGGTCACCCATCCTAGTACTACTCTCGCCCAAGCACGCTTAACTTCGGAGTTCTGATGGGATCCGGTGCTTTAGTGCTGGTATGATCGCATCCGACATGTTACCCCGGTCTTCGTCCCTTATCCTTGCCCCTTCCAGCTCCACTACAAAGACGATTGCACATTGCTTTGGCCGCTCCCTCTCAACTACGGAGACGAGTTTAACGCGGTTTCCACCCCTCCCTCTCAACCGCACCAGTGCACGCTTGCCGCGCCACAACGCCGACGCTGGACCCGTGAATCGTGAGCACCCAGCTATGACTTACCGCACTCGTGCAAAATAATAAAACACGGTAAATATATTACTTACACGTGCGTTTTGTTTTGCAAGCGGCGTGAAAAAAATTAAAAAGGGAATGCAACACGAGGACTTCCCAGGAGGTCACCCATCCTAGTACTACTCTCGCCCAAGCACGCTTAACTTCGGAGTTCTGATGGGATCCGGTGCTTTAGTGCTGGTCTGATCGCATCCGACATGTTACCCCGGTCTTCGTCCCTTATCCTTGCCCCTCCCAGCTCCACTACAAAGACGATTGCACATTGCTTTGGCCGCTCCCTCTCAACTACGGAGACGAGTTTAACGCGGTTTCCACCCCTCCCTCTCAACCGCACCAGTGCACGCTTGCCGCGCCACAACGCCGACGCTGGACCCGTGAATCGTGAGCACCCAGCTATGACTTACCGCACTCGTGCAAAATAATAAAACACGGTAAATATATTACTTACACGTGCGTTTTGTTTTGCAAGCGGCGCGAAAAAAATTAAAAAGGGAATGCAACACGAGGACTTCCCAGGAGGTCACCCATCCTAGTACTACTCTCGCCCAAGCACGCTTAACTTCGGAGTTCTGATGGGATCCGGTGCTTTAGTGCTGGTATGATCGCATCCGACATGTTACCCCGGTCTTCGTCCCTTATCCTTGCCCCTCCCAGCTCCACTACAAAGACGATTGCACATTGGTTTGGCCGCTCCCTCTCAACTACGGAGACGAGTTTAACGCGGTTTCCACCCCTCCCTCTCAACCGCACCAGTGCACGCTTGCCGCGCCACAACGCCGACGCTGGACCCGTGAATCGTGAGCACCCAGCTATGACTTACCGCACTCGTGCAAAATAATAAAACACGGTAAATATATTACTTACACGTGCGTTTTGTTTTGCAAGCGGCGCGAAAAAAATTAAAAAGGGAATGCAACACGAGGACTTCCCAGGAGGTCACCCATCCTAGTACTACTCTCGCCCAAGCACGCTTAACTTCGGAGTTCTGATGGGATCCGGTGCTTTAGTGCTGGTATGATCGCATCCGACATGTTACCCCGGTCTTCGTCCCTTATCCTTGCCCCTCCCAGCTCCACTACAAACACGATTGCACATTGCTTTGGCCGCTCCCTCTCAACTACGGAGACGAGTTTAACGCGGTTTCCACCCCTCCCTCTCAACCGCACCAGTGCACGCTTGCCGCGCCACAACGCCGACGCTGGACCCGTGAATCGTGAGCACCCAGCTATGACTTACCGCACTCGTGCAAAATAATAAAACACGGTAAATATATTACTTACACGTGCGTTTTGTTTTGCAAGCGGCGCGAAAAAAATTAAAAAGGGAATGCAACACGAGGACTTCCCAGGAGGTCACCCATCCTAGTACTACTCTCGCCCAAGCACGCTTAACTTCGTAGTTCTGATGGGATCCGGTGCTTTAGTGCTGGTATGATCGCATCCGACATGTTACCCCGGTCTTCGTCCCTTATCCTTGCCCCTCCCAGCTCCACTACAAAGACGATTGCACATTGCTTTGGCCGCTCCCTCTCAACTACGGAGACGAGTTTAACGCGGTTTCCACCCCTCCCTCTCAACCGCACCAGTGCACGCTTGCCGCGCCACAACGCCGACGCTGGACCCGTGAATCGTGAGCACCCAGCTATGACTTACCGCACTCGTGCAAAATAATAAAACACGGTAAATATATTACTTACACGTGTGTTTTGTTTTGCAAGCGGCGCGAAAAAAATTAAAAAGGGAATGCAACACGAGGACTTCCCAGGAGGTCACCCATCCTAGTACTACTCTCGCCCAAGCACGCTTAACTTCGGAGTTCTGATGGGATCCGGTGCTTTAGTGCTGGTATGATCGCATCCAACATGTTACCCCGGTCTTCGTCCCATATCCTTGGCCCTCCCAGCTCCACTACAAAGACGATTGTACATTGCTTTGGCCGCTCCCTCTCAACTACGGAGACGAGTTTAACGCGGTTTCCACCCCTCCCTCTCAACCGCACCAGTGCACGCTTGCCGCGCCACAACGCCGACGCTGGACCCGTGAATCGTGAGCACCCAGCTATGACTTACCGCACTCGTGCAAAATAATAAAACACGGTAAATATATTACTTACACGTGCGTTTTGTTTTGCAAGCGGCGCGAAAAAAATTAAAAAGGGAATGCAACACGAGGACTTCCCAGGAGGTCACCCATCCTAGTACTACACTCGCCCAAGCACGCTTAACTTCGGAGTTCTGATGGGATCCGGTGCTTTAGTGCTGGTATGATCGCATCCGACATGTTACCCCGGTCTTCGTCCCTTATCCTTGCCCCTCCCAGCTCCACTACAAAGACGATTGCACATTGCTTTGGCCGCTCCCTCTCAACTACGGAGACGAGTTTAACGCGGTTTCCACCCCTCCCTCTCAACCGCACCAGTGCACGCTTGCCGCGCCACAACGCCGACGCTGGACCCGTGAATCGTGAGCACCCAGCTATGACTTACCGCACTCGTGCAAAATAATAAAACACGGTAAATATATTACTTACATGTGCGTTTTGTTTTGCAAGCGGCGCGAAAAAAATTAAAAAGGGAATGCAACACAAGGACTTCCCAGGAGGTCACCCATCCTAGTACTACTCTCACCCAAGCACGCTTAACTTCGGAGTTCTGATGGGATCCGGTGCTTTAGTGCTGGTATGATCGCATCCGACATGTTACCCCGGTCTTCGTCCCTTATCCTTGCCCCTCCCAGCTCCACTACAAAGACGAATGTACATTGCTTTGGCCGCTCCCTCTCAACTACGGAGACGAGTTTATGATCGCATCCGACATGTTACCCCGGTCTTCGTCCCTTATCCTTGCCCCTCCCAGCTCCACTACAAAGACGATTGTACATTGCTTTGGCCGCTCCCTCTCAACTACGGAGACGAGTTTAACGCGGTTTCCACCCCTCCCTCTCAACCGCACCAGTGCACGCTTGCCGCGCCACAACGCCGACGCTGGACCCGTGAATCGTGAGCACCCAGCTATGACTTACCGCACTCGTGCAAAATAATAAAACACGGTAAATATATTACTTACACGTGCGTTTTGTTTTGCAAGCGGCGCGAAAAAAATTAAAAAGGGAATGCAACACGAGGACTTCCCAGGAGGTCACCCATCCTAGTACTACTCTCGCCCAAGCACGCTTAACTTCGGAGTTCTGATGGGATCCGATGCTTTAGTGCTAGTATGATCGCATTCGACATGTTACCCCGGTCTTCGTCCCTTATCCTTGCCCCTCCCAGCTCCACTACAAAGACGATTGCACATTGCTTTGGCCGCTCCCTCTCAACTACGGAGACGAGTTTAACGCGGTTTCCACCCCTCCCTCTCAACCGCACCAGTGCACGCTTGCCGCGCCACAACGCCGACGCTGGACCCGTGAATCGTGAGCACCCAGCTATGACTTACCGCACTCGTGCAAAATAATAAAACACGGTAAATATATTACTTACATGTGCGTTTTGTTTTGCAAGCGGCGCGAAAAAAATTAAAAAGGGAATGCAACACGAGGACTTCCCAGGAGGTCACCCATCCTAGTACTACTCTCGCCCAAGCACGCTTAACTTCGGAGTTCTGATGGGATCCGGTGCTTTAGTGCTGGTATGATCGCATCCGACATGTTACCCCGGTCTTCGTCCCTTATCCTTGCCCCTCCCAGCTCCACTACAAAGACGATTGCACATTGCTTTGGCCGCTCCCTCTCAACTACGGAGACGAGTTTAACGCGGTTTCCACCCCTCCCTCTCAACCGCACCAGTGCACGCTTGCCGCGCCACAACGCCGACGCTGGACCCATGAATCGTGAGCACCCAGCTATGACTTACCGCACTCGTGCAAAATAATAAAACATGGTAAATATATTACTTACACGTGCGTTTTGTTTTGCAAGCGGCGCGAAAAAAATTAAAAAGGGAATGCAACACGAGGACTTCCCAGGAGGTCACCCATCCTAGTACTACTCTCGCCCAAGCACGCTTAACTTCGGAGTTCTGATGGGATCCGGTGCTTTAGTGCTGGTATGATCGCATCCGACATGTTACCCCGGTCTTCGTCCCTTATCCTTGCCCCTCCCAGCTCCACTACAAAGATGATTGCACATTGCTTTGGCCGCTCCCTCTCAACTACGGAGACGAGTTTAACGCGGTTTCCACCCCTCCCTCTCAACCGCACCAGTGCACGCTTGCCGCGCCACAACGCCGACGCTGGACCCGTGAATCGTGAGCACCCAGCTATGACTTACCGCACTCGTGCAAAATAATAAAACACGGTAAATATATTACTTACACGTGTGTTTTGTTTTGCAAGCGGCGCGAAAAAAATTAAAAAGGGAATGCAACACGAGGACTTCCCAGGAGGTCACCCATCCTAGTACTACTCTCGCCCAAGCACGCTTAACTTCGGAGTTCTGATGGGATCCGGTGCTTTAGTGCTGGTATGATCGCATCCAACATGTTACCCCGGTCTTCGTCCCATATCCTTGGCCCTCCCAGCTCCACTACAAAGACGATTGTACATTGCTTTGGCCGCTCCCTCTCAACTACGGAGACGAGTTTAACGCGGTTTCCACCCCTCCCTCTCAACCGCACCAGTGCACGCTTGCCGCGCCACAACGCCGACGCTGGACCCGTGAATCGTGAGCACCCAGCTATGACTTACCGCACTCGTGCAAAATAATAAAACACGGTAAATATATTACTTACACGTGCGTTTTGTTTTGCAAGCGGCGCGAAAAAAATTAAAAAGGGAATGCAACACGAGGACTTCCCAGGAGGTCACCCATCCTAGTACTACACTCGCCCAAGCACGCTTAACTTCGGAGTTCTGATGGGATCCGGTGCTTTAGTGCTGGTATGATCGCATCCGACATGTTACCCCGGTCTTCGTCCCTTATCCTTGCCCCTCCCAGCTCCACTACAAAGACGATTGCACATTGCTTTGGCCGCTCCCTCTCAACTACGGAGACGAGTTTAACGCGGTTTCCACCCCTCCCTCTCAACCGCACCAGTGCACGCTTGCCGCGCCACAACGCCGACGCTGGACCCGTGAATCGTGAGCACCCAGCTATGACTTACCGCACTCGTGCAAAATAATAAAACACGGTAAATATATTACTTACATGTGCGTTTTGTTTTGCAAGCGGCGCGAAAAAAATTAAAAAGGGAATGCAACACAAGGACTTCCCAGGAGGTCACCCATCCTAGTACTACTCTCACCCAAGCACGCTTAACTTCGGAGTTCTGATGGGATCCGGTGCTTTAGTGCTGGTATGATCGCATCCGACATGTTACCCCGGTCTTCGTCCCTTATCCTTGCCCCTCCCAGCTCCACTACAAAGACGAATGTACATTGCTTTGGCCGCTCCCTCTCAACTACGGAGACGAGTTTATGATCGCATCCGACATGTTACCCCGGTCTTCGTCCCTTATCCTTGCCCCTCCCAGCTCCACTACAAAGACGATTGTACATTGCTTTGGCCGCTCCCTCTCAACTACGGAGACGAGTTTAACGCGGTTTCCACCCCTCCCTCTCAACCGCACCAGTGCACGCTTGCCGCGCCACAACGCCGACGCTGGACCCGTGAATCGTGAGCACCCAGCTATGACTTACCGCACTCGTGCAAAATAATAAAACACGGTAAATATATTACTTACACGTGCGTTTTGTTTTGCAAGCGGCGCGAAAAAAATTAAAAAGGGAATGCAACACGAGGACTTCCCAGGAGGTCACCCATCATAGTACTACTCTCGCCCAAGCACGCTTAACTTCGGAGTTCTGATGGGATCCGGTGCTTTAGTGCTGGTATGATCGCATCCGACATGTTACCCCGGTCTTCGTCCCTTATCCTTGCCCCTCCCAGCTCCACTACAAAGACGATTGTACATTGCTTTGGCCGCTCCCTCTCAACTACGGAGACGAGTTTAACGCGGTTTCCACCCCTCCCTCTCAACCGCACCAGTGCACGCTTGCCGCGCCACAACGCCGACGCTGGACCCGTGAATCGTGAGCACCCAGCTATGACTTACCGCACTCGTGCAAAATCATAAAACACGGTAAATATATTACTTACACGTGCGTTTTGTTTTGCAAGCGGCGCGAAAAAAATTAAAAAGGGAATGCAACACGAGGACTTCCCAGGAGGTCACCCATCCTAGTACTACTCTCGCCCAAGCACGCTTAACTTCGAAGTTCTGATGGGATCCGGTGCTTTAGTGCTGGTATGATCGCATCCCACATGTTACCCCGGTGTTCGTCCCTTATCCTTGCCCCTCCCAGCTCCACTACAAAGACGATTGTACATTGCTTTGGCCGCTCCCTCTCAACTACGGAGACGAGTTTAACGCGGTTTCCACCCCTCCCTCTCAACCGCACCAGTGCACGCTTGCCGCGCCACAACGCCGACGCTGGACCCGTGAATCATGAGCACCCAGCTATGACTTACCGCACTCGTGCAAAATAATAAAACACGGTAAATATATTACTTACACGTGCGTTTTGTTTTGCAAGCGGCGCGAAAAAAATTAAAAAGGGAATGCAACACGAGGACTTCCTAGGAGGTCACCCATCCTAGTACTACTCTCGCCCAAGCATGCTTAACTTCGGAGTTCTGATGGGATCCGATGCTTTAGTGCTGGTATGATCGCATCCGACATGTTACCCCGGTCTTCGTCCCTTATCCTTGCCCCTCCCAGCTCCACTACAAAGACGATTGTACATTGCTTTGGCCGCTCCCTCTCAACTACGGAGACGAGTTTAACGCGGTTTCCACCCATCCCTCTCAACCGCACCAGTGCACGCTTGCCGCGCCACAACGCCGACGCTGGACCCGTGAATCGTGAGCACCCAGCTATGACTTACCGCACTCGTGCAAAATAATAAAACACGGTAAATATATTACTTACACGTGCGTTTTGTTTTGCAAGCGGCGCGAAAAAAATTAAAAAGGGAATGCAACACGAGGACTTCCCAGGAGGTCACCCATCCTAGTACTACTCTCGCCCAAGCACGCTTAACTTCGGAGTTCTGATGGGATCCGGTGCTTTAGTGCTGGTATGATCGCATCCGACATGTTACCCCGGTCTTCGTCCCTTATCCTTGCCCCTCCCAGCTCCACTACAAAGACGATTGCACATTGCTTTGGCCGCTGCCTCTCAACTACGGAGACGAGTTTAACGCGGTTTCCACCCCTCCCTCTCAACCGCACCAATGCACGCTTGCCGCGCCACAACGCCGACGCTGGGCCCGTGAATCGTGAGCACCCAGCTATGACTTACCGCGCTCGTGCAAAATAATAAAACACGGTAAATATATTACTTACACGTGCGTTTTGTTTTGCAAGCGGCGCGAAAAAAATTAAAAAGGGAATGCAACATGAGGACTTCCAAGGAGGTCACCCATCCTAGTACTACTCTCTCCCAAGCACGCTTAACTTCGGAGTTCTGATGGGATCCGGTGCTTTAGTGCTGGTATGATCGCATCCGACATGTTACCCCGGTCTTCGTCCCTTATCCTTGCCCCTCCCAGCTCCACTACAAAGACGATTGCACATTGCTTTGGCCGCTCCCTCTCAACCACGGAGACGAGTTTAACGCGGTTTCCACCCCTCCCTCTCAACCGCACCAGTGCACGCTTGCCGCGCCACAACGCCGACGCTGGGCCCGTGAATCGTGAGCACCCAGCTATGACTTACCGCGCTCGTGCAAAATAATAAAACACGGTAAATATATTACTTACACGTGCGTTTTGTTTTGCAAGCGGCGCGAAAAAAATTAAAAAGGGAATGCAACACGAGGACTTCCAAGGAGGTCACCCATCCTAGTACTACTCTCGCCCAAGCACGCTTAACTTCGGAGTTCTGATGGGATCCGGTGCTTTAGTGCTGGTATGATCGCATCCGACATGTTACCCCGGTCTTCGTCCCTTATCCTTGCCCCTCCCAGCTCCACTACAAAGACGATTGCACATTGCTTTGGCCGCTCCCTCTCAACTACGGAGACGAGTTTAACGCGGTTTCCACCCCTCCCTCTCAACCGCACCAGTGCACGCTTGCCGCGCCACAACGCCGACGCTGGACCCGTGAATCGTGAGCACCCAGCTATGACTTACCGCACTCGTGCAAAATAATAAAACACGGTAAATATATTACTTACACGTGCGTTTTGTTTTGCAAGCGGCGCGAAAAAAATTAAAAAGGGAATGCAACACGAGGACTTCCCAGGAGGTCACCCATCCTAGTACTACTCTCGCCCAAGCACGCAAAACTTCGGAGTTCTGATGGGATCCGGTGCTTTAGTGCTGGTATGATCGCATCCGACATGTTACCCCGGTCTTCGTCCCTTATCCTTGCCCCTCCCAGCTCCACTACAAAGACGATTGCACATTGCTTTGGCCGCTCCCTCTCAACTACGGAGACGAGTTTAACGCGGTTTCCACCCCTCCCTCTCAACCGCACCAGTGCACGCTTGCCGCGCCACAACGCCGACGCTGGACCCGTGAATCATGAGCACCCAGCTATGACTTACCGCACTCGTGCAAAATAATAAAACACGGTAAATATATTACTTACACGTGCGTTTTGTTTTGCAAGCGGCGCGAAAAAAATTAAAAAGGGAATGCAACACGAGGACTTCCCAGGAGGTCACCCATCCTAGTACTACTCTCGCCCAAGCACGCTTAACTTCGGAGTTCTGATGGGATCCGGTGCTTTAGTGCTGGTATGATCGCATCCGACATGTTACCCAGGTCTTCGTCCCTTATCCTTGCCCCTCCCAGCTCCACTACAAAGACGATTGTACATTGCTTTGGCCGCTCCCT
Organism: Triticum aestivum; assembly: GCF_018294505.1. Taxonomy (NCBI): domain Eukaryota; kingdom Viridiplantae; phylum Streptophyta; class Magnoliopsida; order Poales; family Poaceae; genus Triticum; species Triticum aestivum. Next base: position 8,628 of record NW_025229216.1, on the reverse strand, counting down.
CTCAACTACGGAGACGAGTTTAACGCGGTTTCCACCCCTCCCTCTCAACCGCACCAGTGCACGCTTGCCGCGCCACAACACCGACGCTGGACCCGTGAATCGTGAGCACCCAGCTATGACTTACCGCACTCGTGCAAAATAATAAAACACGGTAAATATATTACTTACACGTGCGTTTTGTTTTGCAAGCGGCGCGAAAAAAATTAAAAAGGAAATGCAACACAAGGACTTCCCAGGAGGTCACCCATCCTAGTACTACTCTCGCCCAAGCACGCTTAACTTCAGAGTTCTGATGGGATCCGGTGCTTTAGTGCTGGTATGATCGCATCCAACATGTTACCCCGGTCTTCGTCCCTTATCCTTGCCCCTCCCAGCTCCACTACAAAGACGATTGTACATTGCTTTGGCCGCTCCCTCTCAACTACGGAAACGAGTTTAACGCGGTTTCCACCCCTCCCTCTCAACCGCACCAGTGCACGCTTGCCGCGCCACAACGGCGACGCTGGACCCGTGAATCGTGAGCACCCAGCTATGACTTACCGCACTCGTGCAAAATAATAAAACACGGTAAATATATTACTTACACGTGCGTTTTGTTTTGCAAGCGGCGCGAAAAAAATTAAAAAGGGAATGCAACACGAGGACTTCCCAGGAGGTCACCCATCCTAGTACTACTCTCGCCCAAGCACGCTTAACTTCGGAGTTCTGATGGGATCCGGTGCTTTAGTGCTGGTATGATCGCATCAGACATGTTACCCCGGTCTTCGTCCCTTATCCTTGCCCCTCCCAGCTCCACTACAAAGACGATTGCACATTGCTTTGGCCGCTCCCTCTCAACTACGGAGACGAGTTTAACGCGGTTTCCACCCCTCCCTCTCAACCGCACCAGTGCACGCTTGCCGCGCCACAACGCCGACGCTGGACCCGTGAATCGTGAGCACCCAGCTATGACTTACCGCACTCGTGCAAAATAATAAAACACGGTAAATATATTACTTACACGTGCGTTTTGTTTTGCAAGCGGCGCGAAAAAAATTAAAAAGGGAATGCAACACGAGGACTTCCCAGGAGGTCACCCATCCTAGTACTACTCTCGCCCAAGCACGCTTAACTTCGGAGTTCTGATGGGATCCGGTGCTTTAGTGCTGGTATGATCGCATCCGACATGTTACCCCGGTCTTCGTCCCTTATCCTGGCCCCTCCCAGCTCCACTACAAAGACGATTGCACATTGCTTTGGCCGCTCCCTCTCAACTACGGAGACGAGTTTAACGCGGTTTCCACCCCTCCCTCTCAACCGCACCAGTGCACGCTTGCCGCGCCACAACGCCGACGCTGGACCCGTGAATCGTGAGCACCCAGCTATGACTTACCGCACTTGTGCAAAATAATAAAACACGGTAAATATATTACTTACACGTGCGTTTTGTTTTGCAAGCGGCGCGAAAAAAATTAAAAAGGGAATGCAACACGAGGACTTCCCAGGAGGTCACCCATCCTAGTACTACTCTCGCCCAAGCACGCTTAACTTCGGAGTTCTGATGGGATCCGGTGCTTTAGTGCTGGTATGATCGCATCCGACATGTTACCCCGGTCTTCGTCCCTTATCCTTGCCCCTCCCAGCTCCACTACAAAGACGATTGCACATTGCTTTGGCCGCTCCCTCTCAACTACGGAGACGAGTTTAACGCGGTTTCCACCCCTCCCTCTTAACCGCACCAGTGCACGCTTGCCGCGCCACAACGCCGACGCTGGACCCGTGAATCGTGAGCACCCAGCTATGACTTACCGCACTCGTGCAAAATAATAAAACACGGTAAATATATTACTTACACGTGCGTTTTGTTTTGCAAGCGGCGCGAAAAAAATTAAAAAGGGAATGCAACACGAGGACTTCCCAGGAGGTCACCCATCCTAGTACTACTCTCGCCCAAGCACGCTTAACTTCGGAGTTCTGATAGGATCCGGTGCTTTAGTGCTGGTATGATCGCATCCGACATGTTACCCCGGTCTTCGTCCCTTATCCTTGCCCCTCCCAGCTCCACTACAAAGACGATTGCACATTGCTTTGGCCGCTCCCTCTCAACTACGGAGACGAGTTTAACGCGGTTTCCACCCCTCCCTCTCAACCGCACCAGTGCACGCTTGCCGCGCCACAACACCGACGCTGGGCCCGTGAATCGTGAGCACCCAGCTATGACTTACCGCACTCGTGCAAAATAATAAAACACGGTAAATATATTACTTACACGTGCGTTTTGTTTTGCAAGCGGCGCGAAAAAAATTAAAAAGGGAATGCAACACGAGGACTTCCCAGGAGGTCACCCATCCTAGTACTACTCTCGCCCAAGCACGCTTAACTTCGGAGTTCTGATGGGATCCGATGCTTTAGTGCTGGTATGATCGCATCCGACATGTTACCCCGGTCTTCGTCCCTTATCCTTGCCCCTCCCTGCTCCACTACAAAGACGATTGCACATTGCTTTGGCCGCTCCCTCCCAACTACGGAGACGAGTTTAACGCGGTTTCCACCCCTCCCTCTCAACCGCACCAGTGCACGCTTGCCGCGCCACAACGCCGACGCTGGGCCCGTGAATCGTGAGCACCCAGCTATGACTTACCGCACTCGTGCAAAATAATAAAACACGGTAAATATATTACTTACACGTGCGTTTTGTTTTGCAAGCGGCGCGAAAAAAATTAAAAAGGGAATGCAACACGAGGACTTCCCAGGAGGTCACCCATCCTAGTACTACTCTCGCCCAAGCACGCTTAACTTCGGAGTTCTGATGGGATCCGGTGCTTTAGTGCTGGTATGATCGCATCCGACATGTTACCCCGGTCTTCGTCCCTTATCCTTGCCCCTCCCAGCTCCACTACAAAGACGATTGCACATTGCTTTGGCCGCTCCCTCTCAACTACGGAGACGAGTTTAACGCGGTTTCCACCCCTCCCTCTCAACCGCACCAGTGCACGCTTGCCGCGCCACAACGCCGACGCTGGACCCGTGAATCGTGAGCACCCAGCTATGACTTACCGCACTCGTGCAAAATAATAAAACATGGTAAATATATTACTTACACGTGCGTTTTGTTTCGCCACTCGTGCAAAATAATAAAACATGGTAAATATATTACTTACACGTGCGTTTTGTTTTGCAAGCGGCGCGAAAAAAATTAAAAAGGGAATGCAACACGAGGACTTCCCAGGAGGTCACCCATCCTAGTACTACTCTCGCCCAAGCACGCTTAACTTCGGAGTTCTGATGGGATCCGGTGCTTTAGTGCTGGTATGATCGCATCCGACATGTTACCCCGGTCTTCGTCCCTTATCCTTGCCCCTCCCAGCTCCACTACAAAGACGATTGCACATTGCTTTGGCCGCTCCCTCTCAACTACGGAGACGAGTTTAACGCGGTTTCCACCCCTCCCTCTCAACCGCACCAGTGCACGCTTGCCGCGCCACAACGCCGACGCTGGACCCGTGAATCGTGAGCACCCAGCTATGACTTACCGCACTCGTGCAAAATAATAAAACATGGTAAATATATTACTTACACGTGCGTTTTGTTTTGCAAGCGGCGCGAAAAAAATTAAAAAGGGAATGCAACACGAGGACTTCCCAGGAGGTCACCCATCCTAGTACTACTCTCGCCCAAGCACGCTTAACTTCGGAGTTCTGATGGGATCCGATGCTTTAGTGCTAGTATGATCGCATCCAACATGTTACCCCGGTCTTCGTCCCTTATCCTTGCCCCTCCCAGCTCCACTACAAAGACGATTGGACATTGCTTTGGCCGCTCCCTCTCAACTACGGAGACGAGTTTAACGCGGTTTCCACCCCTCCCTCTCAACCGCACCAGTGCACGCTTGCCGCGCCACAACGCCGACGCTGGACCCGTGAATCGTGAGCACCCAGCTATGACTTACCGCACTCGTGCAAAATAATAAAACACGGTAAATATATTACTTACACGTGCGTTTTGTTTTGCAAGCGGCGCGAAAAAAATTAAAAAGGGAATGCAACACGAGGACTTCCCAGGAGGTCACCCATCCTAGTACTACTCTCGCCCAAGCACGCTTAACTTCGGAGTTCTGGTGGGATCCGGTGCTTTAGTGCTGGTATGATCGCATCCGACATGTTACCCCGGTCTTCGTCCCTTATCCTTGCCCCTCCCAGCTCCACTACAAAGACGATTGTACATTGCTTTGACCGCTCCCTCTCAACTACGGAGACGAGTTTAACGCGGTTTCCACCCCGCCCTCTCAACCGCACCAGTGCACGCTTGCCGCGCCACAACGCCGACGCTGGACCCGTGAATCGTGAGCACCCAGCTATGACTTACCGCACTCGTGCAAAATAATAAAACACGGTAAATATATTACTTACACGTGCGTTTTGTTTTGCAAGCGGCGCGAAAAAAATTAAAAAGGGAATGCAACACGCGGACTTCCCAGGAGGTCACCCATCCTAGTACTACTGATGGGATCCGGTGCTTTAGTGCTGGTATGATCGCATCCGACATGTTACCCCGGTCTTCGTCCCTTATCCTTGCCCCTCCCAGCTCCACTACAAAGACGATTGTACATTGCTTTGGCCGCTCCCTCTCAACTACGGAGACGAGTTTAACGCGGTTTCCACCCCTCCCTCTCAACCGCACCAGTGCACGCTTGCCGCGCCACAACGCCGACGCTGGACCCGTGAATCGTGAGCACCCAGCTATGACTTACCGCACTCGTGCAAAATAATAAAACACGGTAAATATATTACTTACACGTGCGTTTTGTTTTGCAAGCGGCGCGAAAAAAATTAAAAAGGGAATGCAACACGAGGACTTCCCAGGAGGTCACCCATCCTAGTACTACTCTCGCCCAAGCACGCTTAACTTCGTAGTTCTGATGGGATCCGATGCTTTAGTGCTAGTATGATCACATTCGACATGTTACGCCGGTCTTCGTCCCTTATCCTTGCCCCTCCCAGCTCCACTACAAAGACGATTGCACATTGCTTTGGCCGCTCCCTCTCAACTACGGAGATGAGTTTAACGCGGTTTCCACCCCTCCCTCTCAACCGCACCAGTGCACGCTTGCCGCGCCATAACGCCGACGCTGGACCCGTGAATCGTGAGCACCCAGCTATGACTTACCGCACTCGTGCAAAATAATAAAACACGGTAAATATATTACTTACACGTGCGTTTTGTTTTGCAAGCGGCGCGAAAAAAATTAAAAAGGGAATGCAACACGAGGACTTCCCAGGAGGTCACCCATCCTAGTACTACTCTCACCCAAGCACGCTTAACTTCGGAGTTCTGATGGGATCCGGTGCTTTAGTGCTGGTATGATCGCATCCGACATGTTACCCCGGTCTTCGTCCCTTATCCTTGCCCCTCCCAGCTCCACTACAAAGACGATTATACATTGCTTTGGCCGCTCCCTCTCAACTACGGAGACGAGTTTAACGCGGTTTCCACCCCTCCCTCTCAACCGCACCAGTGCACGCTTGCCGCGCCACAACGCCGACGCTGGACCCGTGAATCGTGAGCACCCAGCTATGACTTACCGCACTCGTGCAAAATAATAAAACACGGTAAATATATTACTTACACGTGCGTTTTGTTTTGCAAGCGGTGCGAAATAAATTAAAAAGGGAATGCAACACGAGGACTTCCCAGGAGGTCACCCATCCTAGTACTACTCTCGCCCAAGCACGCTTAACTTCGGAGTTCTGATGGATCCGATGCTTTAGTGCTGGTATGATCGCATCCGACATGTTACCCCGGTCTTCGTCCCTTATCCTTGCCCCTCCCAGCTCCACTACAAAGATGATTGCACATTGCTTTGGCCGCTCCCTCTCAACTACGGAGACGAGTTTAACGCGGTTTCCACCCCTCCCTCTCAACCGCACCAGTGCACGCTTGCCGCGCCACAACGCCGACGCTGGACCCGTGAATCGTGAGCACCCAGCTATGACTTACCGCACTCGTGCAAAATAATAAAACATGGTAAATATATTACTTACACGTGCGTCTTGTTTTGCAAGCGGCGCGAAAAAAATTAAAAAGGGAATGCAACACGAGGACTTCCCAGGAGGTCACCCATCCTAGTACTACTCTCGCCCAAGCACGCTTAACTTCGGAGTTCTAATGGGATCCGGTGCTTTAGTGCTGGTATGATCGCATCCGACATGTTACCCCGGTCTTCGTCCCTTATCCTTGCCCCTCCCAGCTCCACTACAAAGACGATTGTACATTGCTTTGGCCGCTCCCTCTCAACTACGGAGACGAGTTTAACGCGGTTTCCACCCCTCCCTCTCAACCGCACCAGTGCACGCTTGCCGCGCCACAACGCCGACGCTGGACCCGTGAATCGTGAGCACCCAGCTATGACTTACCGCACTCGTGCAAAATAATAAAACACGGTAAACATATTACTTACACGTGCGTTTTGTTTTGCAAGCGGCGCGAAAAAAATTAAAAAGGGAATGCAACACGAGGACTTCCCAGGAGGTCACCCACCTAGTACTACTCTCGCCCAAGCACACTTAACTTCGGAGTTCTGATGGGATCCGGTGCTTTAGTGCTCGTATGATCGCATCCGACATGTTACCCCGGTCTTCGTTCCTTAACCTTGCCCCTCCCAGCTCCACTACAAAGACGATTGTACATTGCTTTGGCCGCTCCCTCTCAACTGCGGAGACGAGTTTAACGCGGTTTCCACCCCTCCCTCTCAACCGCACCTGGATCCGGTGCTTTAGTGCTGGTATGATCGCATCCGACATGTTACCCCGGTCTTCGTCCCTTATCCTTGCCCCTCCCAGCTCCACTACAAAGACGATTGTACATTGCTTTGGCCGCTCCCTCTCAACTGCGGAGACGAGTTTAACGCGGTTTCCACCCCTCCCTCTCAACCGCACCAGTGCACGCTTGCCGCGCCACAACGCCGACGCTGGACCCGTGAATCGTGAGCACCCAGCTATGACTTACCGCACTCGTGCAAAATAATAAAACACGGTAAATATATTACTTACACGTGCGTTTTGTTTTGCAAGCGGCGCGAAAAAAATTAAAAAGGGAATGCAACACGAGGACTTCCCAGGAGGTCACCCATCCTAGTACTACTCTCGCCCAAGCACGCTTAACTTCGGAGTTCTGATAGGATCCGGTGCTTTAGTGCTGGTATGATCGCATCCGACATGTTACCCCGGTCTTCGTCCCTTATCCTTGCCCCTCCCAACTCCACTACAAAGACGATTGTACATTGCTTTGGCCGCTCCCTCTCAACTACGGAGACGAGTTTAACGCGGTTTCCACCCCTCCCTCTCAACCGCACCAGTGCACGCTTGCCGCGCCACAACGCCGACGCTGGACCCGTGAATCGTGAGCACCCAGCTATGACTTACCGCACTCGTGCAAAATAATAAAACACGGTAAATATATTACTTACACGTGCGTTTTGTTTTGCAAGCGGCGCGAAAAAAATTAAAAAGGGAATGCAACACGAGGACTTCCCAGGAGGTCACCATCCTAGTACTACTCTCGCCCAAGCACGCTTAACTTCGGAGTTCTGATGGGATCCGGTGCTTTAGTGCTGGTATGATCGCATCCGACATGTTACCCCGGTCTTCGTCCCTTATCCTTGCCCCTCCCAGCTCCACTACAAAGACGATTGCACATTGCTTTGGCCGCTCCCTCTCAACTACGGAGACGAGTTTAACGCGGTTTCCACCCCTCCCTCTCAACCGCACCAGTGCACGCTTGCCGCGCCACAACGCCGACGCTGGACCCGTGAATCGTGAGCACCCAGCTATGACTTACCGCACTCGTGCAAAATAATAAAACACGGTAAATATATTACTTACACGTGCGTTTTGTTTTGCAAGCGGCGCGAAAAAAATTAAAAAGGGAATGCAACACAAGGACTTCCCAGGAGGTCACCCATCCTAGTACTACTCTCGCCCAAGCACGCTTAACTTCGGAGTTCTGATGGGATCCGGTGCTTTAGTGCTGGTATGATCGCATCCGACATGTTACCCCGGTCTTCGTCCCTTATCCTTGCCCCTCCCAGCTCCACTACAAAGACGATTGTACATTGCTTTGGCCGCTCCCTCTCAACTACGGAGACGAGTTTAACGCGGTTTCCACCCCTCCCTCTCAACCACACCAGTGCACGCTTGCCGCGCCACAACGCCGACGCTGGACCCGTGAATCGTGAGCACCCAGCTAGGACTTACCGCACTCGTGCAAAATAATAAAACACGGTAAATATATTACTTACACGTGCGTTTTGTTTTGCAAGCGGCGCGAAAAAAATTAAAAAGGGAATGCAACACGAGGACCCATCCTAGTACTACTCTCGCCCAAGCACGCTTAACTTCGGAGTTCTGATGGGATCCGGTGCTTTAGTGCTGGTATGATCGCATCCGACATGTTACCCCGGTCTTCGTCCCTTATCCTTGCCCCTCCCAGCTCCACTACAAAGACGATTGTACATTGCTTTGGCCGCTCCCTCTCAACTACGGAGACGAGTTTAACGCGGTTTCCACCCCTCCCTCTCAACCGCACCAGTGCACGCTTGCCGCGCCACAACGCCGACGCTGGACCCGTGAATCGTGAGCACCCAGCTATGAC
>NW_025229215.1:16453-26303 GCF_018294505.1 Triticum aestivum | reverse complement strand
TTCACCCGACTGATTCTTTTGTGTAGCGTCCGACAACTAGGCGCCACACTACACTGTGCAGCGCCTAACCGACAGGCGCTACACGTCTGACCAAAGTTGCACTTCAAACTACCTAAAAATTACTAAGTCAGTGTGCAACGCCTGAGAGCTAGACGCTACACTGTATAGTGTAGCGCCTAAGGCGTAGGCGTTGCACAATCAAGGGTTTGTCTCACTTAGACTATGTACCATGGAAGGAGGGGCCTATCAGGGATTAGCTAGCTACCCCATGTTCAAAATATCTGACTACTGTCTTTTTTTTTAGAAAAGGAGGATGACCCCCAGCCTCTGCATCTGAACGATGCATACGGCCATTTTATTAATTGTTTTCATACGACCTTACAAAGCCATACAACAGTAAGAATAAAGCCATCGTCTAAGCAACAACTATCGCTACATCTATCCAATTGATGAAGGGGCGCAGATAGTCTGGGCCTAATACCAAACAGACATCGCAGCCAAACCTAAACATCTAAGACTTGAGGTCCAAATCAGGACGCCTGCCGGGTATGGGGCACCTACCAGTCCGGCGCACTCCTCAACTAGGACGCCTACCGGGTATGAGGCCGCCGCAACCACCTGCCACCAATCCATCTTCAGTGTTGTACTGATGCATCAACCTTCTCTGGTCTAACTTCCGTCGACGCCACCACGACGCCAGACAGCGCCACCTCCCTGCGCGAGTTCATCTCCGCGCATCGGACTTCGAATCTCCACAGTGCCACGCCGCCAAGATAATACGCCATCAATGTATAAGATGAAGTACCACTCCACCAAAGAAATCGTCCGTTGTTCCCCGAGCCCGTGTGTACCTCCATGAATGATGCCCCCAAGGAGGAAACGACACCAGGGCGCCGCCATCATCCGATCAACTGATCTATGGTTTCCCCGGAGGTAACAGAGAGTGACCTTGAACTTCTCCACGGCGATGCCTTCAAGAAGGGAACGACACAGACAGTGCCACCACCGCTGGCCTTTGCAGTAGTCAAAAGCAAGTTTTCACTCGGATCTGTTCGAAGAAACTTCATCTCTCGTGCACGGGCCGCCGCGTCCTGCGACGTCCCCGGGAGCGGGATCCCAAGATCCGCCGCCACCGACGCCGCCACAAGCACCCACCACCCGATTGTCATCCCTGAAGGGGACGACACCACCACCGTGCTCGGATCCGGCATCAAGCCAACGCCTTCGGCCGTCCCCAATCAGATCGGCGAAGGAGGATAGCCGACGCGAGCGCCCACCAGCGCTTAGGACCGCCGGACGGCGCCCGAGCCCGACCACCCGAAGGAGAACCGATATGGGGCGGGAAACCCCAGATCCGCCGCCGCCAGCCCCCGCAGCGACGCCGGGATCCCATCGGGCCGCCGCCCGAGCGCGCCAACTCCGCCTCCATGCTGTACGCCCAGGAACGCCGATGCATCTCAGCCAGAGGATCCCCTCGTGAAGAAAGGAGGAAGGCCCGCCGTCCACCGGGCAAGCTTCGCTCGCCGGCCTCCTTCAGCGGTGGCGGGGAAGAAGGGGAGGAGGGAGGTCGAGGGCGGCGGCGGTTGGGGCGCCCGAGTCGCCCCCCTTGAGGCGACGCGAGCGAGCGACTTCTCCCCAAATCTGACTACTGTCTAACTGCATATAAAACTGGGCTGCACTATACATAGTGATTACTGTCATGTCAACCGCAAGAAATCTGAATTAGCAGGGCAGGTACAAGCACTGTCGTGTCGTGTCTCTCCTAGCCACGCACTGCGCTACGGTGAAAGAAGCTCTCTTTGCTCTGTAGAACGCTAAAAAAGAATCACGTCTTAATCTTTCTTGTTTCACTTTTTTAGAATTAATCATTTTTTGTATTCTCTTCCAGCTGATTGTATGGTTTAGAGACGTGCGTACACATGCACGCACTAATCCTTTCTTTGCAAAAGAACACAGGGCCTTTAGATGAGCTGTGATTTAGCTAGCCAGTCAAAAAAGCAACCGATCCCATTCCACGTTGATTTTGAGATGGATTCATGGGTTCATATAGTAAAAATCTTGAACTGAAAGCGCTAGCTCCTGAAAGTGTCATGAACATGCAATGTCAGTGAGTCAGTCACCCAGGCGCAATGTGCTGGGTTAAACATTTGTGGGGCCCGGGGCGGCCGCCCCGCTCGCCCCCCCCTCAGGGCCGGGCTTGGCCGTGGTGAGAGGGCGAGGTGACGGGAGGTGCGTTGCCGGAGAAAAGGCGGCAGGGACTGAGCCGCGTTCCCGTACGGCGAGGCGGAGGTGAGGAGCAGAGCAGAGGAGCGCCGGCCGTGGAGAAGACAGCACAACCAGCTCGAGAGAGTGAGTGAGCGTAAGACCGAGACGAGAGTGAGCCTAGGAGTACTAGTAGTTCTTATCTTACCACCTCACCTCTGGATCTGGATCGGACGCCCACTGTTACCCCAAAGTCTTTACTTACATTATTGTTTTTCAACATCAAATTTTTACTTATTGCTATTGCTGTTTAAATCCACCAGAATACCCGGGAAGACGAGTATAGGATCTGTCTTCTAGGTGAGATCGTAGAATCACCCTACAATTTCATATACAGACAATTCTGAAGAAAAAAAACACCTGCAGGATAGCTCTATTATAACTCTAAAAAAATCAGCTCAAACGCAATCTACAGTTAGATTCACAAAAGACAAATTCGACTATGAGTAGTGTCACTATTCACATTCAATTTTATCTTTTCTTTTCTCTAAGTGTAGTTCGAATCAGAAGCTAGAACTTTTTGAGATTGTACATTAAGAGCATCTACAGCTAGATTTGACAAATCCGGACCTCAAACGCCGGCAGACACATCCGGGCATCCGAACCGCTGCCACGTCTGCGACCCAAAGCGGACATGACCTCTCACTGACATAGGCATTGAAGCGATGCACCGGCCGTGCCGCGTCCCCGGTGTCTGCACCTGTTCAGTGCCGAAGAGACGTTTACCGTACGGGACGTGATAGATATCTATCACGCCCGTTCAATGCTCATACGTCCGTATTGTCGCCATTAAGCAGGTTTGCTGGCCGTGGAACCAACTTTGATGTCGTGCATTCACGCACCCGAATACTTGGCCTCACCGGTATCTTCTATTTAAAGACGGTGACACTCGGCTAAACTCCACACCACAACATATGCGCTCTACATCTTCCTTCCTTGCACCACATCCACCATGACCGCAAGCTCTAGAGCTCCATGGGAAAGCCTGTCATCGGAGCAGAAGCACGACGTGGCCACCCTTGCAGCTACCTAGCACCCACCGCGCGCATGTGGGTCGAGTAGGGCATGTCGGCCAGCTCGCCCGAGGTCTCCAACGACGACCCAAGGATGAAGACGGGCTCCGACGACGACACCGCACCGGCCCCCCGCCTGTGAATGCCGGCTTGACACCGCCATGGCGGAGAAGGAGCAGCCTGCGCTGAGTCCTATGTCGGCGTTCTGACAAGCGCATGAGGAGCAGCGGTACAACCTGTTTCTCCTGGATCAGCACCGGTTGGCCGATGTCGAAATCTATAGCGAGCACGCAAGCAAGAAGGCCATGACCGCAGCGAATCCGAAATTCGTTGCGGAGCAGCGGGGCTCTACGAGGCTGCACGTGCTCAAGGTGTCGCTCGCAATGTAGAGGCGGCGGAGCCGGGCACGGACATGGCCGCACATGCGCTGGCGGCGCAGGCAACCGAGGACGAGAACGCCGCCAGTTGCGCGTTCTACGCACCGCCGATCAACTTTCGGTTGCGCATGTGGCACGTGGACAGTGATGGACCGTCCACGTCTATCATCGACTTCATGTTCACCAGCACCGGTTACCCATGTTCTACTCTTCGTCTCGAGAGACCGCACCTTCACGTCACGGGTCTCGAACCCCGCCGCCGCTCATGAAGACGACAAATGGAGGACGTAGTCGCAGATGCGGAATACAAATAAAGTGGGCGACGGCCGCCGCCATATGCTACATTTAGGTTGGGCCACTTTTTTACTGAAAAATGTCCAAATTGTATATATGAAAATCTGCCGGTTTGCATGAATTCGATCCGATCTTATAAGACCCTGTTTGAATTGTATGTGGATAGCGTTGGATGGCCGGCTCCCGCGTCTGTGTCCAGAGACGGATGCGGGAAAAAAAATTAGGGGTCAGCATTGACACGGATGCGGGAGAAAAATTAGGGGTCAGCGTTGACACGGATGCGGAAGAAAAATTAGGAGTCAGCATTGAAGACACCCCTACGAAGCTAACTTAAAAATCTATATGTTTGGCTTAGATTCTGATTTTATGATGCCTAGAATCTAGAATCGCTAGTTTTAGCTTAAATAAAGGACAACGCTAACGCCCACACATGTGGTGGGAGCCAAACCCGCCCACACGCCCTATAACATACAGACTACGCCATGTCACCACATGCATGTGGAAATCTTTTTGGATTTTCAGTTTTTAAAATGTTTTATCTCTTAAATGAAAAATCTGATTGAAGATCTGTTTTCACCATTAAATCCCTTGCGACGAGATCTTCAAAACTAGATCTCATATCAATATATTTCGACGAAATTTTTTTTGGGTTAAAAGTTGCCATGTCTATTGCACATGAATTGCCATGATGTTTACACTAAAGTTGCCATGTTATGTTTCGGCTATTTTCTTCTATATTAAAAAGTAAATTTTGACATATTATAAAATGGAGAATTAAGAAACTAGACTTGCCATGCACCATAAACTAAAATTGCCATGATACATGCACTTAAAATTGCCATAGTTCATGCAAAAAAAATATTCATGGTCGAAGTACTGGAATTGCCATCATCAAAAACTAAAATTGTCATGATCTAAAAATTAAAATTGCCACATGGCAACTTTAGTTTAAGCACCATGGCAACTACAGTGTAAACATCATGGCAACTTTTGGGCAAAAAAAAATTTCATCGAAACATATCAACATGGGGTCTAGTTTTGAGGATCTCGTCGAGACGGACTTAATGGTGAAAACAGATTTTTAATTCACTTTTTTAATTAGGAGATAAAACATTTTTAAGCCAAAAACTAAAAAAAATTCTGCTAATGTCATCTGTTCATACGTGGCAAAATGAGTGGTGATGGAGGCGTGTGGGCGATGTGCAAACGCCCACACGTGTGTGTGTTAGTTTTTCCGTAAACAAAAGGCCAACAAATCCAACATACATAGGGCACAGCGCAGGAGTTCTTGTTTGCAAATTTGAACAGACAAACATTTTTTTTTCTTCCAAAGAATGGATGGTGAGTGTAGTAGTATAAAGTCTTGTAATAATTGGACGTGTAGAAAGAGCGAGTGTGGTCGTGTAAAAAGTTTATTTGTTTCTCTTATCCAAGCGTCCACCACGCCTCTTGAAACAGGAAGTAGAGCCCCGTTCACTCCACGCAAGAATTGGCACTTGCAGCAAGGAATGCGGCGCAATGCAAATGAAACTGCTCAGGAACTCGTCCAACAAGGTACAAGATGTTGGGCCTTGAGGCACGGCAATGCCACCAAGCGGCTCCTTCGGCTCACAAGACATCATAATGCTAGCATCACCTGAAACTTGCATCTCCGGAGAGGAGGCCAAGGGAGGCACCTCCACATCCAAGCTAATTGGCAAAGCTACCTGAGTCGGCTCCATGCCATTGCATATATTCCGGTTTTCATGAATTCTGTCCGGTCTTATGAAACCCTGTTTGAATTATATGCGGATAGCGTTGGATGGCCGGCTCTCGCATCCGTATCCGTGAACAAATGCCAGAGAAAATTTAAGCGTCAGCGTTAGAGATGCCCTTAGGAAGCTAATTCAAAAATCCATATGTCCAGCTTCGATTCTGATTTTGTGATGCCTAGAATCGAGAATCGGTAGTTGTAGCTTAAACAAAAGGCCACCTAACCCAATAATACGTAGGGCACAGGGCAGGATTTCTTGTTTGCAAATTTGAACAGATAAACACTCTTCTTTTTTCTTTGGCAAAGAATGGTTGGTCAGTGTAGTAGTATAAAGTCTAGTTGTAATAATTGGGCGTGTAGAAAGAGCGAGTGTGGTGGGGTAAAAAGTGCTCCCTCGAAGCATTCCAACTTAGAAAAAATGCTCAAAACGATCTGATCCGGATGGGACACGCACTGTTGATGTTGTCTGGTGGGAGGGCGACTGAGCGAGAGAGGCCTGATCTTCTTTTTTTCCAATGACCTACCAAAGTCTTACGGAGTACTCCTCGCTAGCTTACTATAGATGAATAGGTTTTTCTTCTTTTGAAGCTTGCATCCATCATCGTGCAGTAACCTTTTTGTCATGGTCACCAGAGCAGAGCAGAGCAGTTCTAATATGTGTGATTTTCTATTCAAATTGATGTGTCGTTAGAAGAATCTTTTGAGCTTTACACCAACGCCCGTCACCTGCCTCTGGCACCACCACAGCAGCCACCCAAGAAAAAAAATGACGGATCACCTCCTTACCCGAGCATGAAGCGACTCCATCGCTGATATGCAGCCTTGCAGACCTCCAGGTGGCTTGCCAAAGACAAAACCATTACCAATGAGAGAATCAGACCGGGGCAACACCCCGGACATCAGATCTGATACCCTTGCACCACTAAATTGTCGGAAAAGGAAACCGTACCTACCATCCATAAACTACAACCCAGCACACGAGCCACCATCTTCCAGATGTCGTCGATGCACACCACAATTCGCATCTGCTCATGGACTACATCTCAATCTCCGCCGGCGCTGGAGCAAACGCCGCAACGGCAGAGCCTGGGGACACAAGTCCACCACGAGGAAGCTGTCGCCGCCACACCATCCTTATTTGAACAAATTAATTTCCAAATCTATCCCCAACCATAGGGTCGATCGCCTCATCATGAGTGGATCTGAAGATTCTTTATTCGGCATCGACATCGCCGCTGTCAATGTCAAGATGACAAACAACCTAAAATCCTAAGCTAATATTTGCCTAAAGCGATCCACATGTGTGGATTCAGCGGCCCCTCTCACTACGGACGACCGAGTTCGTCAGTGGAGGCGAGCCGCTGGACGACGGCGGCGGAAGGAAGCACTCGTGGGCAGGCGAGATCACGGTCACTTTTGTTTGGAAGGAAGAAAGCGATACGCATCTGTAAATTCACAGAACCATAGTATAATTTCTGCCATGTGCATGTCCAGCAAAACTGCTGTAGAAATTACAACAACCACGAGTTCTTCTAGAAAGAAAAGCAAGAAACATTAAAGAAAAAACTAAATAAGTGGGTGCTTCCTAAATTAAGTACCTGCTGGTTTTATTTTTAAAAAAATCAAGAAAGACCTAGAAAATTGCCACACTTTGTGTCAATAGATTCAGCGGTTTAACTAGATTCAGACCGTGAGACTCGTCCAAAACTAGATTCAGCGTGTCTTTTACAAAAATCAAGAAGAACCTAGTAAATTGTCATACTCCGTTGAGCCAGGGAGCAAAATGCCTAGAGACACTTAATGTTAGAGGGCAGGTGACAGATAAGCAGCAAGACAATAATGCCATAATATATAGAAACATTGTAATTTAAAATGCTAATTAGAAGACAAGAGGTCTTATCTATAGGACCAGCATGCTCCAATAGAAACATTTCACCACAAACATCCTAAACATCAACAATAGAACCACAAAAACAAGAAATTTACATTAGAGTAAGCATAATATGAAACTGAGGTATCACGACAATAAAGTTTGTAAATTTCCTTGCAACAATAGAACCACAAAAACAAAGCTGTTGTAAGTCTATCAGAGTGGTCTATTAAAAGACCGCGGTCTTGATTGTACAATAAAGCCTAGGAAACAACAGACAGATAGATCAACCTAAGCGTTCTAATCTTCAAAAAATTCCTCATGACACAACTCCAATAAGTATGGAATAAATATTGGAAGTCACAGAACAGAGCTGCTGAGTCTACCTGGGATCCGACTCTACTGGTGGTCCATGATTGTTCTGCCCTATACTGTTGAACAAGGTGATCATTAATTCTCGGCGATGTCTCCCATTGGCGGGCACCTCCATTAATTTCGCACCAATCCTTGCCACATCTGCTCCCTTGGCTCCAGGGATGGCGACGGCTTCAGTGAGCGGCTAAGACTAGACATGGTGACCATGGCTGACAAAAAAACATTTGCAACAATAATGGTCTCTTCAGCAAATGAAATTCTGCCTGATATAATTTTCGGTTAGAACAACAAAGGTGATATTTATGCAAAGTTTTTTACATCGAATGCGCGAGCAACATAATAGGACACACAATGCGATGGTTGACTAACTCCAACATGTGTGGCAGCTGCCAGCAAGGAAAATCATCTCAAGCACAAAATCTATTGATGTATGACTATAAAACAAAAAAATGAAGCAGTGATTGCTCGTGTTCGTTTTTTCAAGCAGAGCTGGCTCATGGTACAAACTGTAACTTGCTGAAGTTATTATAGCATTCATTGTACACACTTGATTAGAGACAAGTCTACATGCAAGTAGCGAGACAGTAATATTACGTTAAGCACTCAGTTAAATATTTCTATATAATTATTTCTATGCATCATCACTTGTATTAATATACAACAACAATACAATGTCAAATGCTAATTTGAAGGTAAAAAGGCTTATGTACAACACCAATTTCAAATGCTAATTTGAAGGTAAGAAGCCTTACTATAGGACCAACAAGCTCCAATAAGTAGATTTCACTACATAGACCGTACAAAGTTCTCATAAGAATGGACATAAGTTAGCAAGTCAGTAACAATGGAGTGCGCATAGTATGGAACTGAGACATCTCAGGGGAATACAAAAATTGGAAATTTCATTGTAACTTATGAAGTTATTATCATTCGTGACACATTAATTTTCATACAACTATTTCGCAAATGACACACTTGATTAGAGGGCATGTGAACAGATAAGTAGCAGGTTAATATGCTACATTAAGAACATCAATTACATATCACCACTTGTGTCAGTAATTTAGTATACAACAATAGTCTAATGTCAGAAGTTTCATTACTGAACTTTTTTTATGTTACCATTGGGTGTAGCCATCCCGTTACCATTGCTGGCCATAACTTTTTGTCTCGGCGATTAAATAATGGACATGTCGTCATTGTTAACACTAGTACCATCAATTGTTAGTTTGATCATCTAATTGTTGTCATAACTACTATAACAGTCAAATGTACAAAGTTTAGCCTTGGGAGACTTGAATTCTAAATGTTATGATTTGATAGCAAGTTCTCAGACCAAGAAAGCAGCACCACAACCAATGGTAAACACGGGGGATCTAGGACAAAATAGTCGTTGCCACATCATACATTCTTAAATTTAGAAACATTTACAAAGTTATTTGCTAGTTTTGTACAGTACAAAGGACTCTACCAAGTTCGAAAGTTCAGTAAATATTTAGGTGTGGTATGGATAAAGATAGATCCATTCCAATTCATTAATGAACTAAATTAATTTTGTTGAGTAGGATAACACCTTCACTTTGAGTAGATAAATAACATAAATAAATTTGGTGGAGTGAGATCCATCTTAAGAAAAGAATTTCCTAAATGTCCCAAACTAAAACTAAAAGGAAACAGAGTCTTACGGCACTGTTGATTGCTCTAGTTATTTTTGTAATAATTTTTGCCGTATTGTAATATATTATTTAACATTGTATGTGCAGTAACGAATTGAAAAACAATGCATTCTATGAAAACTATATCACAAAGTAAAAATATTTAGTATCAAAATGTCATGTCGGTTTATTCTAATCCACTAGGTCAAGAAAATATGTATTTAACAATATCAAACGCCTCAACCTCCATG
>NW_025229215.1:3195-15461 GCF_018294505.1 Triticum aestivum | reverse complement strand
CTATAAATACCCAACCCCCCCCCAAAAGAACCCTAGATGAGAAGTTCCACCGCCGCAAGCCTCTGTATCCATGAAAACTCAATCGGGATCCTGTTTCGGCACCATGCCGCAGGGGAAAATCATCACCGGAGGCCATCTTCATCATCTCGGTGGTGTCCATGACGAGGAGGGAGTAGTCACCCTCGGGGCTGAGGGTATGTACTAGTAGCTATGTGTTTGATCTCTCTCTCTCTCTCTCTCTCTCTCTCTTGTTCTTGATTTGGCACGATCTTGATGTACCGCGAGCGTTGTTAATATAGTTGGATCATATGGTGTTTCTCCCTCTCTATCTTGTTGTGATGAATTAATTTTTTTTACCTTTGAGGCTTCACTATTATCGGGTTGAATACTTTTATGGATTTGAGAACACTTGATGTATGTCTTGCATGTGGATACCCGTGGTGACAACAGGGTGTTTTATTGATTCACTTGATGTATGTTTTGGCACTCAACTCGCGGATACCCGATGTGACATTGGGGTAATCTATACATAGCGGTTGATGCACGTTTTCGTCCTACTTTCTCCGGCAAAAAACTTGGCACACTCTCTGAATATTTTTGTATTAGATTGAATATTATGAATCTGAAGTTGTTTGATGCATATCGAATAATCAACTCGCGGATACTTGTGGTGACATTGGAGTATCTAGGTGACATTAGAGTTGGTTGATGTGTATCATATGGTGTTATTTTAGTATGTACTTCAGGGCTGTTTGTGACACTTATAGGAATAGCTCAATAGATTGATCAGAAAGGATAACTTTGAGGTTGTCTCGTACCCTACAACAATTTCAACTTATGTTCTCCGCTAGATAAGAACTTTGGAGTGATTCTTTGTCGCATGTTGAGGGATTGTTATATGATTCAGTTATATTAGCACTATTGAGAGATTGCACTGGTGAAAGTATAAACCCTAGGCCTTGTTTCTAAGCATTACAATACCAATTTTTTTCACTATTGTTACTTGCTACCTTGCTGGGTCTTTTAATATTACAAAAACCTATATCTACTATCCATACTACACTTGTATCATCATCTCTTCGCCGAACTAGTGCACCTATACAATTTGCCATTGTATTGGGTGTGTTGGGGACACAAGAGATTTCTTGTATTTGATTGCAGGGTTGTTTGAGAGACCATCTTCATACTACGTCTCCCACGGATTTATAAATTTTAGGTCATCCACTTGAGGAAAAATTGCTACTGCCCTACAAAACCATGCGCTTGGAGGCCTAACACGAGTCTACAAAAGTAAGTTGTGTAGTATACATCAGTACACATAATAAGAACTACGAGAAGAATAAGAAGATCAATACAAGCAACACAAACACAAAAAGGAGAAGAAAAATAAGAAGAATAACAACACAAGCGAGACATACACAAAAAGTATTGTCTACACATAAGTCCTCACCAAATAGGTAATGCAACCTTTCAAATTGTTGTTCAGAAATTCAGTTTCTACTTCGTAATTTCATTTAGGACCAACTTAAGCATTTATGTTACACATTGAATTGCTAATTTCCTAACCTTAAATTGATTACTTGAATTCTACAAAACCATCCACCACTTGATCGTCTTAAAGAGCATGTCTTCATGTCGTGAACCACTAACTCATTCATGGTTATTTAAAACAATGATCACTCTGATGACCCCCATTATGTTTGTACAAGCTATACCAACAATTCTATGTGTATATGCAAATTTAGAAGCAAAATGTGTTGGTAAGGGGAAATTACGATTTACCAGTCAAAATAGGGACATATTTCTCGCCTTCGAGCATTGGTATTTACAAACATGGCTTTCTCCAACTCACTCAAAACCTGAAATATATCTGGCCCATTTTGAAGAATACATATCAATTTCACAGCTATAGATAAACAAAACCACTACACAAGCAGATGAATATAATCTGGTGGACATAGTATATTTAATTGTGAGAAAATAAAGAAAAACACCCGATATGAACCTCGAAAACAGTTGCTCATCCCTCTCCTTTTATTCGGACCTGGCATATGATGTTATCCTGTCTTTTCTATGTTTGTTTCCACCAACCTCCCGGATCAGTTTTTGTGTGTGTGTGTGTGTTCTTTCTCGGTTTTACCGGTTTATTTTCAGTTTTCTATTTTCTTTTAGTTTATACGTTTATCCTTTTCATTTTTTTAAATCCACACATTTTTTGAATAATGAAAGAATTTTGGAAAGTCCAGGCATATTTTTTTGAATTCATGAATATTTTTTGAATTCTGGGAATATGTTTTGAGTTCGAAGAACACTTTTGAAATTCAGGAGTATAATGTGATTGGAAAAACAACTTTGGAATTCAGGAACATTTTTTAAATTAATGATGTTTTTAAATACACATACATTTATTTATTTCAATAAAGTTTTTTGAAATGCTAAAATATTTATAAATTTATGAACGTTATTTTTAATTGTAGGAAGATTTTTTAAGTTTCTGACCGTTCTTTGAAATTATTTTAACATTTATTATATCTCCTGATATTTTTTCAATTAACAAAAAAATCAAATCCGGCAACTTTTTTCAAATTTTGTTAAAAATGAAAAGTATAAAGAAAAACAAAAGAGAAAAAAGAAAGAAAACTATATGCATATTTAGCGCCTCCTTTAGTGTCTCAGGCTAGCAGCGCTAGCTCGCCGCTTGCACCGCTTGTGAATTCCGAAAATGTGCATGAATAAGTAGAAAAGTAGATACAAAAAAGCAATTATCGGTTGCTTGATAGATTTGAAAAGTTCACTGACTTAAAGATATTTACAAACTTTTCAAAATGTTCATGAATTTGAAAATTGTTATGAATATTTAAAATGTTGACACATTTGAAGAAATGCTCAAGATTTTGAAAATTATCGTGATTTTTTAAAAAGTTCACAAGTTTGAAAAAATACTAAAGAATTTACAAATGTTCACAAATTCTGAAATGCTCATGAATTAAAACAAGAAAAATAAAAAAAAACATGGAAAAGGCCTAAAAGAAAACCAGTAAACCAAAAAGAAACACGAGAAAAAATGAGATAAAAAGGTCCAAAAGATTCTAGAAGCTTCCGAGAACCGGCGAAAAGGTAGCATCCTGAGTAGGGAAGATTTTGCTATCTCTGTGTGCGCAACCTCGCGAAAAAAAAACTTCGGTGCTATTTTCTCCATGTCTTGTTGACCTGAATAAACGACCACGTGACACATGTGGTAAGCAATCCAAACAATTCCAAAAAAAAAACTACTTCATAACGTCCATGGTTAGATGTCCACTACACTTGCCAAAGACAATTTTATACTTTGTCGTGGGTACTTGATTGCGTAAATCATCATTTATCATCCCTTACGTCCAATCACGATCCTCTTCTATCAGTCTCCTAAAACACTAAGCTCCCTTGAAAGGGAGCCTCCGGGTTAATGGTGGGCCCAAACTCGCACGTGTGTGTTTGCAGTGGTGTTTTGATTCTTGGGTCCATTCACATGTACATGTGGCGCCGGCTGGGTAGGCGTTGTTTTCCAGGTGTGACGGCAGCATTGTCATGCATCACCGATGAAGGCGTTGTGCCTACACAAACAAAACACACAATCGAACTCAATGAGACCTGGCCTAGTCGGATAATATTTATGAAAATTAATAAGAAAAATGTATTATTTAAAAAAAAATAGCTGGCCTAGCACCACGCAAATAAAGCCCAAGCGAACCAAACCAATCATACCACTCCAAGAAAAAAATGCACACCAGACAGAAAAATTACATGGCAAGGCGCGCGTATTGCTCTAGTATATAGCATACAGGCTAAGTATGGGTCCCTGCTTCCGCTAAAAAACTCTCGTCCTTTGATGAAACTAAAAGCCTTGAAAACTTAGCGCAGTTGTGTCAAAGGCACACCTCGTGCAGAACGAGGACGAAAGTAGCTTGATGCCCCACATTTAATTTATTAATCTTTTTAGATCCATTTAATTTATTAGTTGTTAGTTGAAGAGTACGGATATGGGTGGGTCATGATTCCCCTTTTAAGTATACCCAACGTGTCCAAACCGATATCCCGCTCAATAACAAAGCTACTTCCTCCATCCAGATATAGGGCCTAATATGAATTGTGATATTTACTTTGACCATCAGTCAATTAATAATATATGAATTGCATGCTACTCTTAAAATTATATCATTGGTAACTCTTTACAAATCCAACTTTAACAATATACCTTTTATAACAGAAACATCACAAATTATTGAATTACTAGCCCCTATATATTGGGAGTAGCAGTTTGCTTGATGATGTTGTCAACATTGACATCATCCACTCACTTGGTGACCGAGTGTTCATGCATGCATGCATGACATCACGTTTCCACCCTTAATCAATTGGTTGATGTGCGACATTACAAATGGTGATGGTGGTGAGTGTGAAATGCATGGACCAATAAGAAGAGGCAACAGATAATAATATTGATCACACAAGAGATACTATCTACTAAAAACCATAGGAAGCCATGTCCAAATTATGTTTTGTTTTATTTCCCCCCAAAATACTCAAAATGATGCGGTACATTGAAGAAATGATTTCCCAGAGACTTGTACAAAATCAAGTTAAAACTCAAATCTATTTTTGTGGTGTAAAAAAACTTGACCAATAAATTGTTGTGAACATTAAAACATCATTGTTAATTGTTGGATTTCAACTTTGAATAACATACTTCTAAGATTGTATTTCAAATATTTTTCACGCACAAATAGACATGTATCCACATACTCACTAATGGCCTTCAGGCTGTTAGGAGCAGAAGAGCCACCAAAGAACGACGATGAAAGGGAGAACCCTCAGGTGAATGTGAGATCACCCCCGCTAATCTGAGTACTGCCAGGAAGGGAAGGTGAAGGGGCCGCTGCCACCAGCGTCCCCGGGGCCAGGCCGGCCACGGGCGCCAGCGACGGCGATGGGGAGGAAGGGGAGAGGGAGGCTGGTGGAAGGGGAGCCGACACGGTCCCGAATGGGGGAAAGTTCACGTCCTCCAAGTTCCTTATCAACGTGAAGATCCCTCCCATACTGCTAACATATAGCCACTGACTTGATTTCTTTCTTGTTCCTTATCTCTGTTGTTGTAATAATGTCGGCCATAATCTCCATGGAGCTTTTGTGCCATCCGTCCATGAATTGGGGCGGAGAGAGGAGAAGCCATTCCAGAGCGCCATTTTGTTCCAGACTGATCTCGAGAAACTGCAGGGCCATAAGAGGAGCAGCCGAATGCACCTTAAGCACAAAATTCAGCACCATACTAAAGACTTATTCAGACACTAGATTCACAGTGTCACTCACAAAACTCAAGATAAACGCTAGTAGTACATATAAATCCGTTCATCGCATGAAACATACGGCAAACCTTGATGTTTTGCATCAATGTTTATTCCATAGCGAACGCCTAAGATGACGAAAAAATGAACCTCATACTAAACATGGAATAACGATCCGCCGCGCGCGGGAGACAAGAATCACAACATCAATATATTCTTGTATGAAAAACTGCAAAGCTGATGATCAATGGGAATAATGGCATCCAAATCCAATACATCTCCAGTGGACACGATGCTGAGTCATACAGCAAACTATGACCATGATGAAACAATGAGAAACAATGAGAGGTATAAAAAATAGTGAAAGAAGCATGAATAAAACGAAATATCAGCACCAGGAGAAGCACTAGCATGCAGTGGCAGCGGCTGGGTCGTCGTCGGGCCTGCTGACACACCCGAGGTGGCCGAGCAACGCCCAGAGGAGCGTTATCAGCTCGCCGCCACGGGCGATGGCCTCCGCGTGCCCATTAAGGTTGTCCGATGGAGCGACGTACATGAGCATCTCCGCCCAGAAGCCGGCGAGGAGCTCCCATGCCTTCTCCTCTCCTTCGGGCAGCTCCACCAGCAGCCTCCCGAGCTCCGCGCCATTCTTGAGCACTTCATGCTCTGATCTTGTGCTCAGCTGCTCGAATAGCTTCTGGTACTTCACTTGGGGTGTTGCTTCAGGCCTGATAGCACTGACGAGGATGAGCTCTGCATCCTTCTTGACGGCTTTGTACATGCTCTTACACCAGCGCTCGAAGTCGGGGAGTAGCTCAGGACAGTGGGCCACCAGGTAGGCGCAATACCGTGACAGGTGAGTAGCAATAATCTTGTGGTCAGAGGGAGGAAGCTGTGGGTCTGATCTTACTTCAAGGGTGCTGGTGGCGATGTGACACACAAGCATGATGTCTGCTGTACCATTGGCTCCATTGAACGTCCAAAGCAGGTTGTCGCCGACTTGTAGCTGCGGGCTCTTGCACAAAGATGTTATCATGCCATTGTTTCCGGCTCGCACATGCTTTCTCAATGATTGCACAATAGCAACCTTCACCTCTCTTGGTATCTTCTTCTTTTTGTCGGGAACAGGAATGAGACCGCAAAGTGGAGCCAGTGGAATTTTCCTTGGATGTAGCACTATGATTGAGCACAGGTTCATTTTGTCTTCCCAATGCTTCAACATCTCGCATTTGCACTTCAATAGATGGCCAACCCATTTCTTCATGGCAGGAGATTGTTGCCATGAAGCATGGTTTGTATAGAGGCGAATAAGGGATACTTTTGTCCAGTTAGAGCAGATGTAAGAAGCAATCTCCCTCACCTCAGTAAGCAAAACTAGAGCAAGAAGCGAGCACACTGGCAGCAGTTCAAAGAGTTCACTTCCAAACTTTGTCTTTTGATTGCCTTCTGTGTTGCACTTATTGACACATACCAACTGTGGTATAACAGAAAATCCTTGCCTGAAATCATCCACAAGCTCTCCCACTATGAAACGAACTATCCAAAATAAGCAGTAACAGGTGCTTAATAGTGAAATAAATATACTCAATACGGGTGGCCAACTCTTGGAATACGAGACTGCGAGGGCAGAATAATAATAATCATGAAGAAAAGTAAGCTCATATGCAATCACCCCAAGTACCCTCTCATCATCTCTCTTCTCGAGCAATATATGCCGTAAAAAGTTATGAGCCTTCATGAAGGCAGCATCAGCAATTGTGTACCTTGCAAATCCACATCGTAGAAGCTTGAACAATGAGAACGAAAAGCATACATCTTGGAGATGATGTGCTATTGAGCTGGGAAGCATGTCACATATCTGCCAAGCTTTCTCCAAAGTCACTAAGCCATTCTTGTTTATTCTTGTCCCATCTCTTCCATTGGATATCCCTTTGAAGCTATAACCATGAGGCTGTTTCTCTACTGATTCAGTGTCCTCTCCCGTAACTATAAGTGCGGGAGGTATGTGCTCACTTGCTGGCTCGGCATGCTGGATTCTATCTTGTATCTGCCCCATGTATCCAACAATAAGACGAGGATTGCGTCCAAGTGCTAATGATTTTCTGGCCTCATACCATGAATAATACTTCAAAAATAATTTGGCAAAGATAAGAGCCGATGGTACCAACAAATACAACCGACCATCAAAATCCAGATCACCCCATTGCTGGGCCATAAGGTAAGAAACCCATATTGCTTCAACAACCAATACCACAGGGGGTGCAATGTCTCGAGCTTCTCTTGCATCTGCAGCTACTATTACAGCAGTATTGATACCAACAATCTGAACAAGACCAGACCATACTAGAACAGTGTCAAAGTCTGTCTCGCAAACCATTGAAATGGTTTCTTCCTCTTCTAATTTCCACATGAACCGAATGGCGATGGCATGGTGATTACTAATGGTGGAGACAATATGGGAGACAATGGGCAGAAAAGACATGGTGACACCCAGGAAGAGGTAGCGAGTCAATGGATGGTGGCGATATCGATGGCCATAGGCGCCTATTCCAACCATTACTACCATCAAGACGGTGTGCAGTACCAGAAGAACATCGACTCGCAGCAACTGCAGACGCACATGCTTAGAGAAGAGCCCAACTGCATAATCAGAGCAGTTTCCGTCCATGATCGACCTGATTGTTAATTTGAGCATTAGTACAACTTTTTAACATAATATGCACAAGACATGCTCAGCTGGAAACGGCCCAAATTAATTGACAGCTACAGGAAATGAATACAGTTAATTAATTAAGCACCTTGATATGGTAGCAATTAAGCACTAATTAACGAATTAAGCATACTTCTAAGTACATCCTACTTGTTGAACCTACATATACAGTTGAAAAACGAAAGATTTACCTGAAGGTGGCGATGGAGAATGTGGCACCTCCTTCGCCGCAAATAAATAGGAAAACAAAAGAAGTGCACCTCAATGGGCTGGAATGTTTTCTCCTGATTGTGGTCTGTGCGTGGAGGATAATTAAGGACATAAGTACATCGCAGATCTGAACTTGGAGTGCTTAACGAGTACAAATCATGTGGGATAAGCGTGCCTTCTTTTCACTTTTGCCTGCTTTTGAATCTTTAGAGACTGTTGACCGTGCATTCGTTCATAATTTCTTGTGCCGGACTGCTGGTGTGCTTTTCCTTTTCCTTTTCCCCATTCCTGCATGCTGTGCTTTGTGAGGCTTCTATTGTTTCAAACGTAACCGGCAGGATAAGTATCAAATGATGCATGCAGCTATCTTCATTAGTGTATTCCTTTGGTTGTGTGCATCCTACATGCCCTTGCGGCATCTTGTAAATGTAGAGAAAGACTGTCTGTAGTTGGTATCTTCGCAATATTAATATATTTTCCTTTTCATTAATTTTTTTTCGTTAATTTATTCACCAGAGTTTGACAAAATGAATACAGAGATTCACCCAAGCCACATTCGTGGCGAATAAGGTCGCTACACCAACAACTATAAAGATGTGCCGTGACCGCATGAACAGACACCATCTAATACAGTGGCCTCAAGAAGCCGCCCGCCTGGCAAGCTGTGTACCAACCGCTCTAGGCATCCCACAACGTGCACCGCATGCGTACGATCTAGGACACGCCGCTGCCATCTTCGGTAGTCGTCCCATCTTCAGGAGGTATCATTGCATAGACCTTGCTAGTTCTATCTGCCATTGACATCACCATAACGCCATATAGCGCCACTAGCCTGAGCTCGTCCATCCACATGCACCCGTCAGCGGCACTCTGCTGCGCCATGCCGCCAAGTCCCATCGTCGGCCAAGTAACACCGATCCTTCTGTCCCCTCCAGTCAACTCCAACGATGCGCCCACGAGGGAAACGAGTCATTGTCTGATCCAGGAGACCTAGATCTAGGGTTTCCCCAAGAGCATCCCTATCATATTTACGCAACTTGCAACAACAATGCATCAATAGGGGAACGACATCGGAGACACCGTCTTCGTCCACCATGGCCGAAGTCGGCGTGATTTTCACTGGAAGTAGCACCACCCTGATGTCGCTGCTGACTGGGTCCAAGTGCACCCTCGCCATGTAGACCCACGGCGTCGTCAGAGAGCTAGTAAAGGACCACCGGCCGGCCCACACAGGCCCCATCACGCGTCGTTGTCTGGCCAAAGCCAAACCACGACAGATCTGGCCGGGACGCCAGATCCACGGCGACTGCCGCTGCCCATTGCAGAGCGGAGGAACCCACTGGAGCACCTCACCCGCCATGGCGTCGCCGGCTACCGCCGCACAGCCATGACACCTCCATGGTTACTGTGCGAGGATACCCCGCATGAGGCGCCCCAGCCGCCTCATGGGAAATACGCCACATCCCTCCTACCCTATCCCCTTTGGCGTCGGGCGCCACCACCACCGCAGCCAGCGGCGGCTGGAATCTGCCTCATGGGAAGACTGGCGGCGTGAAGGATTTGGTCCGCCTGGCGTCACCCTGGGGTGGCGGCGTGAGGGGGTCAGGAGCGGTTCTGGTTGAGCACAGGACAAGTAACCGCTAAAGCATACTCTCTACATCTAGATCAATTAGAACATCTCGGGCCAGCTATTTCTTAGACTATTACTACTATTCCACAAGACGATTTAATTATTGCATGATCATTGGTTCTGGTTGACCACAGGGATCTTTTCTTCCGCATCGCCTCCTCCGGAGCTCCTAAATCTTCCTATCTTGGCAGCTACTGCTCCATTTCTTTCTTCCTTCTTGCTTGCATTAGAATATCTACGTTGTAGTTGGTCTTTGTTACCTATCTTTTGCATGACCTGATATTGTTACATAATATACTACTCCCTCCGTTTCTAAATATGTCATTTTACAGATTTTACTATTGACCACATATGAAGCAAAATAAGGGAAACTACACTCTAAAAGACATCTATGTACATGCGAATGTAGTCTCTACAGTGAAATCTCTAAAAGGACTTAGAGCATCTCTAGCAGACCTCTTAAACATGAAACTACAAAATAATCGCCGGTTTGCAGTTTTAGGCGAAAAAAGCGACTCTAATAGAACTAGTAAACGACACCGACCTGTAAAAGTTTTTAGGCGGCGTGAAACATCCCGGCCGAACCTATGAAAATAAGGATTTCTGAGCCAACCCGAGGGTGTCCTGTATATGCGAAAGACCATTGGCGAAAGTCCAGCTGCCATCAAAACCTTCATGGCTCGCTCCCGGCGCCACCCCGTTCGTCTCCGGCCATCACCCTGCTCATCTGGGGAGCCGCCCCGCCCGTCCCGGCCGCCGCCCCGTGCGTGGCCGCCACCATGCCCCCTGTCTCCTCCACGACGCGGCCACCGGAGCGCCTGGCCTCGCCACGCGCCCTCCAGCTCTACTGCATCCCGGGGGCTCGTTTGTGTGACAGTCTGATGCTGGCCTCGCTCCCTGCTCCAGCTCTACAACATCCCGGGTAGGCGGAGGCAGGGGACGGTGAGAGGCTGGGGTGAACGGTGGACGGAGGAGGAGGACGGCGGGAGGCGGGGAGAATGGTGGATGGCAGTGAGAACGACGAGAGGAGAAAGAGTCTGTTCAGGGGAGGAAGAAGGAGCAGGCCAGGCGGCTGTGAATATTCATTTTGAGGGGAGGGGGGATATCCGGTTTTAACGGGCTGTTTACAGGGTCTGTTCCACGCGGGACCAAATTAGCCTGAAAACCACGTTTTCTGTGACCTGTAAACGCATTTTTAATGGTTTAGTTTTAAGGGCTCTGCTAGAGATGCTCTTATATTTAGGAACGGAGGGAGTACTATATAATATACGGATTGAAATGAGTGAACAAATACGCTAAAATTTATCTATATATATCCTTTTTTTGCGTGGAAAACTTTCAATCCATTCGTCAACTGTTAAGATTGTGCAAAGAACACCAGAATAAAAAATACATCCAGGTCCATAGACCACCTAGCGACGACTATAAGCACTGGAGCGGGCCGAAGGCGCGCCGCTGTCATCACCCCTCCCTCATCGGAGCTGGGCAAACTTTGTTGTAGTAGACAGTCGGAAAGTTGTCGTGCTAAGACATCATAGGACTAGCTCAGCAGAACAGCAACCTCCGTCGATGAAGAGAAGTATAGATCGGAAGTATCCAACCTGTAGACACACGAATATAACGAACAAAGACCGAAACGAGGGCTAGACGGGGAGGACCTTATTCCATCCGCACAGAGCCTCCTACGCTTCACATCTATGACTAGAACACAAACCTAACAAAACTAAAAAAACATCAGAAAATGAAGCCCTCCCGCCGGCAAGGGTTGGGCCAGATCCACCATGTCTCTATGGTCCTAAGACCACAAGAGACGAGGTAGACCGGCGACAGCGCCGACGGGAGGCACGAAAAACCCTAGCACAGGGTGGAGGGTATGAGCGGCCGGCAGTCGCTCGTGCGTGATGTCTGTACTATGTCTTGTCTATATACATCTGATTCACCAAAAAGTTGAAACATCTTATATTTTTTAAGGAAGGAGTATTACATAATTTACACACAATATATTGGAAGAAACTGTACGATGACTCTTGTTGGCAAAATTTACTAAATACAAGCTGTCGGATGTGCAGGCTTCGCGGCTTCTATGAATTTTCCCGTTGCATGCAGCTAAAGGCAAGGCATCGGTTCAACAAAACAAAAACAAGCCAAGCCATCGAACTTTGAGCGAGAATACGCAGGTGGGAGATAAGATAGAGAATTAGTCGCTTGTGCCGTCTTCTGAAAAAGAAGCCACCTCCTTTATTCCAAACGTACTACCACCCGCTAGGAGAAGTACACTACCCGCTAAAAGTTACTTAGGGCCAGTTTTTCTTGTGCCTTCTACAATGAGCTGCAATAAGTTGCTCCCTACCTAGCTTATTCTATAATAAATTGTTACAAGCTGCCATGTACCTAG
>NW_025229215.1:0-1552 GCF_018294505.1 Triticum aestivum | reverse complement strand
TGCCCTACCCACCGTTTACGAGGGGATGGATTGACAATGACCATGCGTTGCAATGAGATATAAATATTCTAATAAGTTAGCTCGTGATTTACCTAACCATATTAATGTGATCATATAAATAATGTTTTATGAAATCCTGCCTGTGATTTACCTGTCCATATTCATGTGATTGTGTAAATAGATGTTTATTAAATCTTGTCCATATTAACGTGATACTGTTTGGTAAGTAAATTAATGCGATTGAGCGGCGTACTATGAAGGTACGGTTATATTTTACGTCGTAGGAAAAAATAGGCTGGATGAAAGAAAAACTAGTGGAGGGATGTGGTGGGAGGGGGAACCGGTTGAGAAAGAGTTCTGCCAGCAGAGAAAGAAACGCTACTTATCTCTCCTCCTAATTAAGGAGTTGGTAGTCTCCGTTTCATGATTTTTTTTCGTCTCAACCTTCCACCTTCGTTTGCTTTTTTCATCCCTCCTCTACCTCCACGTAACAATCCCCTGGCACCTAACGATCCTATCCGATCTGATCTATGGTAACGAAAAAATCGAACGATAACTACGTAGTGATGCCCCCTCGCACGAGAAAAAAAAACGAACGACAGCCGCCCTCGCACGAAAAAAACTCATATGAATCGGACAAGCCTGGGAGCAACGATCCCTCACACGAAAAAACACTGACGATCTCTACCCGCGCCTGGGAGCTTGATCTAGATCTTGGCGGCGACGTCGGCTCCTCCCTTTCTCCGCGCACTGACACATCCCTTAGAGCCCTCCCCACCTCCTCCCTTTTCAGCACGCACACTGCGCACTCCGTGGCGACTCCACTCTTGAGGCGTCGTGGAGACGACGGAAGCCCGGCGGCGTTGGTTTGCCGGAGATGAAGAAGACAGCCAGGTGATGTGGTACTCGGGATGAGGAATTGACACGGAGGTGGCTCCACCTGGATGTCGCGGACCGCCTATTAGACGGAATCGAAGATGGACGATGTGGTTCGATGGTCAAAGACGGCTGCGTGGAATGATATGGTACAGCTTGGGCATATCGGGGAGGGGCTCTACCCGCAAGGCATCTCAAGGAGGACTTGACACTGCAACTCCTCTTCGTCTTGTCCGGCCACTCCAACCGCGACGAGGAGATCTTAGAGTTGTGTCGAATATAGTGTACACGGTAGGTTACAATTGGACTTGTAGTTGTATTATGTTTACAAGGAATGGAGTTGTGTTCTAGACTCCTAGTAGGACACTTGCATCCTAGACCTCTCATATATAGTGGGGTAGACACACGATGTAACCCATGCCAACATAACAGCACAGGAAGGCAGGGGAAGCCGACAGCATGTGCCGGTGTCCAGGGCGACCGGATGCGGTATTATAGCAGTGTCATGGGGAGGAGCGCCCATAGTCAGGCCCCAGGGATATAGCTGTAGGGGAACGTAGTAATTTCAAAAAATTTCCTACGCACACGCAAGATCATGGTGATGCATAGCAACGAGAGGGGAGAGTGTTCGTCCATGTACCCTCGTAGAGCGTAAGCGGAAACGTTATGACAACGC